>NW_027228350.1:300000-420318 GCF_037783145.1 Equus przewalskii
GAAGCCTGCACGTTGTGCCTTTCAGCTCTAGGGCAAAGTAGCACACCCAGAGCAGAAGTCCTACTTCAGCCAGATCAGGCCTGCAAAGAAACTGCGTTTCACAGGCCTTTGGAAGAGATGTTCCCACTAGGCTGTAAGAGCACTGTGCAGAGCGAGTTGTTTCTTAGCTTCCCAAAGAGCTGGAAGCAAGATGCTGTGGGGCCCAACTCGCCCTTTGGAAAGAAGCCTGCACGTTGTGCCTTTCAGCTCTAGGGCAAAGTAGCACACCCAGAGCAGAAGTCCTACTTCAGCCAGATCAGGCCTGCAAAGAAACTGCGTTTCACAGGCCTTTGGAAGAGATGTTCCCGGTAGGCTGTAAGAGCACTGTGCAGAGCGAGTTGTTTCTTAGCTTCCCAAAGAGCTGGAAGCAAGATGCTGTGGGGCCCAACTCGCCCTTTGGAAAGAAGCCTGCACGTTGTGCCTTTAAGCTCTATGGCAAAGTAGCACACCCAGAGCAGAAGTCCTACTTCAGCCAGATCAGGCCTGCAAAGAAACTGCGTTTCACAGGCCTTTGGAAGAGATGTTCCCGGTAGGCTGTAAGAGCACTGTGCAGAGCGAGTTGTTTCTTAGCTTCCCAAAGAGCTGGAAGCAAGATGCTGTGGGGCCCAACTCGCCCTTTGGAAAGAAGCCTGCACGTTGTGCCTTTCAGCTCTAGGGCAAAGTAGCACACCCAGAGCAGAAGTCCTACTTCAGCCAGATCAGGCCTGCAAAGAAACTGCGTTTCACAGGCCTTTGGAAGAGATGTTCCCGGTAGGCTGTAAGAGCACTGTGCAGAGCGAGTTGTTTCTTAGCTTCCCAAAGAGCTGGAAGCAAGATGCTGTGGGGCCCAACTCGCCCTTTGGAAAGAAGCCTGCACGTTGTGCCTTTCAGCTCTAGGGCAAAGTAGCACACCCAGAGCAGAAGTCCTACTTCAGCCAGATCAGGCCTGCAAAGAAACTGCGTTTCACAGGCCTTTGGAAGAGATGTTCCCGGTAGGCTGTAAGAGCACTGTGCAGAGCGAGTTGTTTCTTAGCTTCCCAAAGAGCTGGAAGCAAGATGCTGTGGGGCCCAACTCGCCCTTTGGAAAGAAGCCTGCACGTTGTGCCTTTCAGCTCTAGGGCAAAGTAGCACACCCAGAGCAGAAGTCCTACTTCAGCCAGATCAGGCCTGCAAAGAAACTGCGTTTCACAGGCCTTTGGAAGAGATGTTCCCGGTAGGCTGTAAGAGCACTGTGCAGAGCGAGTTGTTTCTTAGCTTCCCAAAGAGCTGGAAGCAAGATGCTGTGGGGCCCAACTCGCCCTTTGGAAAGAAGCCTGCACGTTGTGCCTTTCAGCTCTAGGGCAAAGTAGCACACCCAGAGCAGAAGTCCTACTTCAGCCAGATCAGGCCTGCAAAGAAACTGCGTTTCACAGGCCTTTGGAAGAGATGTTCCCGGTAGGCTGTAAGAGCACTGTGCAGAGCGAGTTGTTTCTTAGCTTCCCAAAGAGCTGGAAGCAAGATGCTGTGGGGCCCAACTCGCCCTTTGGAAAGAAGCCTGCACGTTGTGCCTTTCAGCTCTAGGGCAAAGTAGCACACCCAGAGCAGAAGTCCTACTTCAGCCAGATCAGGCCTGCAAAGAAACTGCGTTTCACAGGCCTTTGGAAGACATGTTCCCGGTAGGCTGTAAGAGCACTGTGCAGAGCGAGTTGTTTCTTAGCTTCCCAAAGAGCTGGAAGCAAGATGCTGTGGGGCCCAACTCGCCCTTTGGAAAGAAGCCTGCACGTTGTGCCTTTCAGCTCTAGGGCAAAGTAGCACACCCAGAGCAGAAGTCCTACTTCAGCCAGATCAGGCCTGCAAAGAAACTGCGTTTCACAGGCCTTTGGAAGAGATGTTCCCGGTAGGCTGTAAGAGCACTGTGCAGAGCGAGTTGTTTCTTAGCTTCCCAAAGAGCTGGAAGCAAGATGCTGTGGGGCCCAACTCGCCCTTTGGAAAGAAGCCTGCACGTTGTGCCTTTCAGCTCTAGGGCAAAGTAGCACACCCAGAGCAGAAGTCCTACTTCAGCCAGATCAGGCCTGCAAAGAAACTGCGTTTCACAGGCCTTTGGAAGAGATGTTCCCGGTAGGCTGTAAGAGCACTGTGCAGAGCGAGTTGTTTCTTAGCTTCCCAAAGAGCTGGAAGCAAGATGCTGTGGGGCCCAACTCGCCCTTTGGAAAGAAGCCTGCACGTTGTGCCTTTCAGCTCTAGGGCAAAGTAGCACACCCAGAGCAGAAGTCCTACTTCAGCCAGATCAGGCCTGCAAAGAAACTGCGTTTCACAGGCCTTTGGAAGACATGTTCCCGGTAGGCTGTAAGAGCACTGTGCAGAGCGAGTTGTTTCTTAGCTTCCCAAAGAGCTGGAAGCAAGATGCTGTGGGGCCCAACTCGCCCTTTGGAAAGAAGCCTGCACGTTGTGCCTTTCAGCTCTAGGGCAAAGTAGCACACCCAGAGCAGAAGTCCTACTTCAGCCAGATCAGGCCTGCAAAGAAACTGCGTTTCACAGGCCTTTGGAAGAGATGTTCCCGGTAGGCTGTAAGAGCACTGTGCAGAGCGAGTTGTTTCTTAGCTTCCCAAAGAGCTGGAAGCAAGATGCTGTGGGGCCCAACTCGCCCTTTGGAAAGAAGCCTGCACGTTGTGCCTTTCAGCTCTAGGGCAAAGTAGCACACCCAGAGCAGAAGTCCTACTTCAGCCAGATCAGGCCTGCAAAGAAACTGCGTTTCACAGGCCTTTGGAAGAGATGTTCCCGGTAGGCTGTAAGAGCACTGTGCAGAGCGAGTTGTTTCTTAGCTTCCCAAAGAGCTGGAAGCAAGATGCTGTGGGGCCCAACTCGCCCTTTGGAAAGAAGCCTGCACGTTGTGCCTTTCAGCTCTAGGGCAAAGTAGCACACCCAGAGCAGAAGTCCTACTTCAGCCAGATCAGGCCTGCAAAGAAACTGCGTTTCACAGGCCTTTGGAAGAGATGTTCCCGGTAGGCTGTAAGAGCACTGTGCAGAGCGAGTTGTTTCTTAGCTTCCCAAAGAGCTGGAAGCAAGATGCTGTGGGGCCCAACTCGCCCTTTGGAAAGAAGCCTGCACGTTGTGCCTTTCAGCTCTAGGGCAAAGTAGCACACCCAGAGCAGAAGTCCTACTTCAGCCAGATCAGGCCTGCAAAGAAACTGCGTTTCACAGGCCTTTGGAAGAGATGTTCCCGGTAGGCTGTAAGAGCACTGTGCAGAGCGAGTTGTTTCTTAGCTTCCCAAAGAGCTGGAAGCAAGATGCTGTGGGGCCCAACTCGCCCTTTGGAAAGAAGCCTGCACGTTGTGCCTTTCAGCTCTAGGGCAAAGTAGCACACCCAGAGCAGAAGTCCTACTTCAGCCAGATCAGGCCTGCAAAGAAACTGCGTTTCACAGGCCTTTGGAAGAGATGTTCCCGGTAGGCTGTAAGAGCACTGTGCAGAGCGAGTTGTTTCTTAGCTTCCCAAAGAGCTGGAAGCAAGATGCTGTGGGGCCCAACTCGCCCTTTGGAAAGAAGCCTGCACGTTGTGCCTTTCAGCTCTAGGGCAAAGTAGCACACCCAGAGCAGAAGTCCTACTTCAGCCAGATCAGGCCTGCAAAGAAACTGCGTTTCACAGGCCTTTGGAAGAGATGTTCCCGGTAGGCTGTAAGAGCACTGTGCAGAGCGAGTTGTTTCTTAGCTTCCCAAAGAGCTGGAAGCAAGATGCTGTGGGGCCCAACTCGCCCTTTGGAAAGAAGCCTGCACGTTGTGCCTTTCAGCTCTAGGGCAAAGTAGCACACCCAGAGCAGAAGTCCTACTTCAGCCAGATCAGGCCTGCAAAGAAACTGCGTTTCACAGGCCTTTGGAAGAGATGTTCCCGGTAGGCTGTAAGAGCACTGTGCAGAGCGAGTTGTTTCTTAGCTTCCCAAAGAGCTGGAAGCAAGATGCTGTGGGGCCCAACTCGCCCTTTGGAAAGAAGCCTGCACGTTGTGCCTTTCAGCTCTAGGGCAAAGTAGCACACCCAGAGCAGAAGTCCTACTTCAGCCAGATCAGGCCTGCAAAGAAACTGCGTTTCACAGGCCTTTGGAAGAGATGTTCCCGGTAGGCTGTAAGAGCACTGTGCAGAGCGAGTTGTTTCTTAGCTTCCCAAAGAGCTGGAAGCAAGATGCTGTGGGGCCCAACTCGCCCTTTGGAAAGAAGCCTGCACGTTGTGCCTTTCAGCTCTAGGGCAAAGTAGCACACCCAGAGCAGAAGTCCTACTTCAGCCAGATCAGGCCTGCAAAGAAACTGCGTTTCACAGGCCTTTGGAAGAGATGTTCCCGGTAGGCTGTAAGAGCACTGTGCAGAGCGAGTTGTTTCTTAGCTTCCCAAAGAGCTGGAAGCAAGATGCTGTGGGGCCCAACTCGCCCTTTGGAAAGAAGCCTGCACGTTGTGCCTTTCAGCTCTAGGGCAAAGTAGCACACCCAGAGCAGAAGTCCTACTTCAGCCAGATCAGGCCTGCAAAGAAACTGCGTTTCACAGGCCTTTGGAAGAGATGTTCCCGGTAGGCTGTAAGAGCACTGTGCAGAGCGAGTTGTTTCTTAGCTTCCCAAAGAGCTGGAAGCAAGATGCTGTGGGGCCCAACTCGCCCTTTGGAAAGAAGCCTGCACGTTGTGCCTTTCAGCTCTAGGGCAAAGTAGCACACCCAGAGCAGAAGTCCTACTTCAGCCAGATCAGGCCTGCAAAGAAACTGCGTTTCACAGGCCTTTGGAAGAGATGTTCCCACTAGGCTGTAAGAGCACTGTGCAGAGCGAGTTGTTTCTTAGCTTCCCAAAGAGCTGGAAGCAAGATGCTGTGGGGCCCAACTCGCCCTTTGGAAAGAAGCCTGCACGTTGTGCCTTTCAGCTCTAGGGCAAAGTAGCACACCCAGAGCAGAAGTCCTACTTCAGCCAGATCAGGCCTGCAAAGAAACTGCGTTTCACAGGCCTTTGGAAGACATGTTCCCACTAGGCTGTAAGAGCACTGTGCAGAGCGAGTTGTTTCTTAGCTTCCCAAAGAGCTGGAAGCAAGATGCTGTGGGGCCCAACTCGCCCTTTGGAAAGAAGCCTGCACGTTGTGCCTTTCAGCTCTAGGGCAAAGTAGCACACTCAGAGCAGAAGTCCTACTTCAGCCAGATCAGGCCTGCAAAGAAACTGCGTTTCACAGGCCTTTGGAAGAGATGTTCCCGGTAGGCTGTAAGAGCACTGTGCAGAGCGAGATGTTTCTTAGCTTCCCAAAGAACTGGAAGCAAGATGCTGTGGGGCCCAACTCGCCCTTTGGAAAGAAGCCTGCACGTTGTGCCTTTCAGCTCTAGGGCAAAGTAGCACACCCAGAGCAGAAGTCCTACTTCAGCCAGATCAGGCCTGCAAAGAAACTGAGTTTCACAGGCCTTTGGAAGAGATGTTCCCACTAGGCTGTAAGAGCACTGTGCAGAGCGAGTTGTTTCTTAGCTTCCCAAAGAGCTGGAAGCAAGATGCTGTGGGGCCCAACTCGCCCTTTGGAAAGAAGCCTGCACGTTGTGCCTTTCAGCTCTAGGGCAAAGTAGCACACCCAGAGCAGAAGTCCTACTTCAGCCAGATCAGGCCTGCAAAGAAACTGCGTTTCACAGGCCTTTGGAAGAGATGTTCCCGGTAGGCTGTAAGAGCACTGTGCAGAGCGAGTTGTTTCTTAGCTTCCCAAAGAGCTGGAAGCAAGATGCTGTGGGGCCCAACTCGCCCTTTGGAAAGAAGCCTGCACGTTGTGCCTTTCAGCTCTAGGGCAAAGTAGCACACCCAGAGCAGAAGTCCTACTTCAGCCAGATCAGGCCTGCAAAGAAACTGCGTTTCACAGGCCTTTGGAAGAGATGTTCCCGGTAGGCTGTAAGAGCACTGTGCAGAGCGAGTTGTTTCTTAGCTTCCCAAAGAGCTGGAAGCAAGATGCTGTGGGGCCCAACTCGCCCTTTGGAAAGAAGCCTGCACGTTGTGCCTTTCAGCTCTAGGGCAAAGTAGCACACCCAGAGCAGAAGTCCTACTTCAGCCAGATCAGGCCTGCAAAGAAACTGCGTTTCACAGGCCTTTGGAAGAGATGTTCCCGGTAGGCTGTAAGAGCACTGTGCAGAGCGAGTTGTTTCTTAGCTTCCCAAAGAGCTGGAAGCAAGATGCTGTGGGGCCCAACTCGCCCTTTGGAAAGAAGCCTGCACGTTGTGCCTTTCAGCTCTAGGGCAAAGTAGCACACCCAGAGCAGAAGTCCTACTTCAGCCAGATCAGGCCTGCAAAGAAACTGCGTTTCACAGGCCTTTGGAAGAGATGTTCCCGGTAGGCTGTAAGAGCACTGTGCAGAGCGAGTTGTTTCTTAGCTTCCCAAAGAGCTGGAAGCAAGATGCTGTGGGGCCCAACTCGCCCTTTGGAAAGAAGCCTGCACGTTGTGCCTTTCAGCTCTAGGGCAAAGTAGCACACCCAGAGCAGAAGTCCTACTTCAGCCAGATCAGGCCTGCAAAGAAACTGCGTTTCACAGGCCTTTGGAAGAGATGTTCCCGGTAGGCTGTAAGAGCACTGTGCAGAGCGAGTTGTTTCTTAGCTTCCCAAAGAGCTGGAAGCAAGATGCTGTGGGGCCCAACTCGCCCTTTGGAAAGAAGCCTGCACGTTGTGCCTTTCAGCTCTAGGGCAAAGTAGCACACCCAGAGCAGAAGTCCTACTTCAGCCAGATCAGGCCTGCAAAGAAACTGCGTTTCACAGGCCTTTGGAAGAGATGTTCCCGGTAGGCTGTAAGAGCACTGTGCAGAGCGAGTTGTTTCTTAGCTTCCCAAAGAGCTGGAAGCAAGATGCTGTGGGGCCCAACTCGCCCTTTGGAAAGAAGCCTGCACGTTGTGCCTTTCAGCTCTAGGGCAAAGTAGCACACCCAGAGCAGAAGTCCTACTTCAGCCAGATCAGGCCTGCAAAGAAACTGCGTTTCACAGGCCTTTGGAAGAGATGTTCCCGCTAGGCTGTAAGAGCACTGTGCAGAGCGAGTTGTTTCTTAGCTTCCCAAAGAGCTGGAAGCAAGATGCTGTGGGGCCCAACTCGCCCTTTGGAAAGAAGCCTGCACGTTGTGCCTTTCAGCTCTAGGGCAAAGTAGCACACCCAGAGCAGAAGTCCTACTTCAGCCAGATCAGGCCTGCAAAGAAACTGCGTTTCACAGGCCTTTGGAAGAGATGTTCCCGGTAGGCTGTAAGAGCACTGTGCAGAGCGAGTTGTTTCTTAGCTTCCCAAAGAGCTGGAAGCAAGATGCTGTGGGGCCCAACTCGCCCTTTGGAAAGAAGCCTGCACGTTGTGCCTTTCAGCTCTAGGGCAAAGTAGCACACCCAGAGCAGAAGTCCTACTTCAGCCAGATCAGGCCTGCAAAGAAACTGCGTTTCACAGGCCTTTGGAAGAGATGTTCCCGCTAGGCTGTAAGAGCACTGTGCAGAGCGAGTTGTTTCTTAGCTTCCCAAAGAGCTGGAAGCAAGATGCTGTGGGGCCCAACTCGCCCTTTGGAAAGAAGCCTGCACGTTGTGCCTTTCAGCTCTAGGGCAAAGTAGCACACCCAGAGCAGAAGTCCTACTTCAGCCAGATCAGGCCTGCAAAGAAACTGCGTTTCACAGGCCTTTGGAAGAGATGTTCCCGGTAGGCTGTAAGAGCACTGTGCAGAGCGAGTTGTTTCTTAGCTTCCCAAAGAGCTGGAAGCAAGATGCTGTGGGGCCCAACTCGCCCTTTGGAAAGAAGCCTGCACGTTGTGCCTTTCAGCTCTAGGGCAAAGTAGCACACCCAGAGCAGAAGTCCTACTTCAGCCAGATCAGGCCTGCAAAGAAACTGCGTTTCACAGGCCTTTGGAAGAGATGTTCCCGGTAGGCTGTAAGAGCACTGTGCAGAGCGAGTTGTTTCTTAGCTTCCCAAAGAGCTGGAAGCAAGATGCTGTGGGGCCCAACTCGCCCTTTGGAAAGAAGCCTGCACGTTGTGCCTTTCAGCTCTAGGGCAAAGTAGCACACCCAGAGCAGAAGTCCTACTTCAGCCAGATCAGGCCTGCAAAGAAACTGCGTTTCACAGGCCTTTGGAAGAGATGTTCCCGGTAGGCTGTAAGAGCACTGTGCAGAGCGAGTTGTTTCTTAGCTTCCCAAAGAGCTGGAAGCAAGATGCTGTGGGGCCCAACTCGCCCTTTGGAAAGAAGCCTGCACGTTGTGCCTTTCAGCTCTAGGGCAAAGTAGCACACCCAGAGCAGAAGTCCTACTTCAGCCAGATCAGGCCTGCAAAGAAACTGCGTTTCACAGGCCTTTGGAAGAGATGTTCCCGGTAGGCTGTAAGAGCACTGTGCAGAGCGAGTTGTTTCTTAGCTTCCCAAAGAGCTGGAAGCAAGATGCTGTGGGGCCCAACTCGCCCTTTGGAAAGAAGCCTGCACGTTGTGCCTTTCAGCTCTAGGGCAAAGTAGCACACCCAGAGCAGAAGTCCTACTTCAGCCAGATCAGGCCTGCAAAGAAACTGCGTTTCACAGGCCTTTGGAAGAGATGTTCCCGGTAGGCTGTAAGAGCACTGTGCAGAGCGAGTTGTTTCTTAGCTTCCCAAAGAGCTGGAAGCAAGATGCTGTGGGGCCCAACTCGCCCTTTGGAAAGAAGCCTGCACGTTGTGCCTTTCAGCTCTAGGGCAAAGTAGCACACCCAGAGCAGAAGTCCTACTTCAGCCAGATCAGGCCTGCAAAGAAACTGCGTTTCACAGGCCTTTGGAAGAGATGTTCCCGGTAGGCTGTAAGAGCACTGTGCAGAGCGAGTTGTTTCTTAGCTTCCCAAAGAGCTGGAAGCAAGATGCTGTGGGGCCCAACTCGCCCTTTGGAAAGAAGCCTGCACGTTGTGCCTTTCAGCTCTAGGGCAAAGTAGCACACCCAGAGCAGAAGTCCTACTTCAGCCAGATCAGGCCTGCAAAGAAACTGCGTTTCACAGGCCTTTGGAAGAGATGTTCCCAGTAGGCTGTAAGAGCACTGTGCAGAGCGAGTTGTTTCTTAGCTTCCCAAAGAGCTGGAAGCAAGATGCTGTGGGGCCCAACTCGCCCTTTGGAAAGAAGCCTGCACGTTGTGCCTTTCAGCTCTAGGGCAAAGTAGCACACCCAGAGCAGAAGTCCTACTTCAGCCAGATCAGGCCTGCAAAGAAACTGCGTTTCACAGGCCTTTGGAAGAGATGTTCCCACTAGGCTGTAAGAGCACTGTGCAGAGCGAGTTGTTTCTTAGCTTCCCAAAGAGCTGGAAGCAAGATGCTGTGGGGCCCAACTCGCCCTTTGGAAAGAAGCCTGCACGTTGTGCCTTTCAGCTCTAGGGCAAAGTAGCACACCCAGAGCAGAAGTCCTACTTCAGCCAGATCAGGCCTGCAAAGAAACTGCGTTTCACAGGCCTTTGGAAGAGATGTTCCCGGTAGGCTGTAAGAGCACTGTGCAGAGCGAGTTGTTTCTTAGCTTCCCAAAGAGCTGGAAGCAAGATGCTGTGGGGCCCAACTCGCCCTTTGGAAAGAAGCCTGCACGTTGTGCCTTTCAGCTCTAGGGCAAAGTAGCACACCCAGAGCAGAAGTCCTACTTCAGCCAGATCAGGCCTGCAAAGAAACTGCGTTTCACAGGCCTTTGGAAGAGATGTTCCCACTAGGCTGTAAGAGCACTGTGCAGAGCGAGTTGTTTCTTAGCTTCCCAAAGAGCTGGAAGCAAGATGCTGTGGGGCCCAACTCGCCCTTTGGAAAGAAGCCTGCACGTTGTGCCTTTCAGCTCTAGGGCAAAGTAGCACACCCAGAGCAGAAGTCCTACTTCAGCCAGATCAGGCCTGCAAAGAAACTGCGTTTCACAGGCCTTTGGAAGAGATGTTCCCGGTAGGCTGTAAGAGCACTGTGCAGAGCGAGTTGTTTCTTAGCTTCCCAAAGAGCTGGAAGCAAGATGCTGTGGGGCCCAACTCGCCCTTTGGAAAGAAGCCTGCACGTTGTGCCTTTCAGCTCTAGGGCAAAGTAGCACACCCAGAGCAGAAGTCCTACTTCAGCCAGATCAGGCCTGCAAAGAAACTGCGTTTCACAGGCCTTTGGAAGAGATGTTCCCGGTAGGCTGTAAGAGCACTGTGCAGAGCGAGTTGTTTCTTAGCTTCCCAAAGAGCTGGAAGCAAGATGCTGTGGGGCCCAACTCGCCCTTTGGAAAGAAGCCTGCACGTTGTGCCTTTCAGCTCTAGGGCAAAGTAGCACACCCAGAGCAGAAGTCCTACTTCAGCCAGATCAGGCCTGCAAAGAAACTGCGTTTCACAGGCCTTTGGAAGAGATGTTCCCGGTAGGCTGTAAGAGCACTGTGCAGAGCGAGTTGTTTCTTAGCTTCCCAAAGAGCTGGAAGCAAGATGCTGTGGGGCCCAACTCGCCCTTTGGAAAGAAGCCTGCACGTTGTGCCTTTCAGCTCTAGGGCAAAGTAGCACACCCAGAGCAGAAGTCCTACTTCAGCCAGATCAGGCCTGCAAAGAAACTGCGTTTCACAGGCCTTTGGAAGAGATGTTCCCGGTAGGCTGTAAGAGCACTGTGCAGAGCGAGTTGTTTCTTAGCTTCCCAAAGAGCTGGAAGCAAGATGCTGTGGGGCCCAACTCGCCCTTTGGAAAGAAGCCTGCACGTTGTGCCTTTCAGCTCTAGGGCAAAGTAGCACACCCAGAGCAGAAGTCCTACTTCAGCCAGATCAGGCCTGCAAAGAAACTGCGTTTCACAGGCCTTTGGAAGAGATGTTCCCGGTAGGCTGTAAGAGCACTGTGCAGAGCGAGTTGTTTCTTAGCTTCCCAAAGAGCTGGAAGCAAGATGCTGTGGGGCCCAACTCGCCCTTTGGAAAGAAGCCTGCACGTTGTGCCTTTCAGCTCTAGGGCAAAGTAGCACACCCAGAGCAGAAGTCCTACTTCAGCCAGATCAGGCCTGCAAAGAAACTGCGTTTCACAGGCCTTTGGAAGAGATGTTCCCGGTAGGCTGTAAGAGCACTGTGCAGAGCGAGTTGTTTCTTAGCTTCCCAAAGAGCTGGAAGCAAGATGCTGTGGGGCCCAACTCGCCCTTTGGAAAGAAGCCTGCACGTTGTGCCTTTCAGCTCTAGGGCAAAGTAGCACACCCAGAGCAGAAGTCCTACTTCAGCCAGATCAGGCCTGCAAAGAAACTGCGTTTCACAGGCCTTTGGAAGAGATGTTCCCGGTAGGCTGTAAGAGCACTGTGCAGAGCGAGTTGTTCTGGCTTCCCAAAGAGCTGGAAGCAAGATGCTGTGGGGCCCAACTCGCCCTTTGGAAAGAAGCCTGCACGTTGTGCCTTTCAGCTCTAGGGCAAAGTAGCACACCCCAGAGCAGAAGTCCTACTTCAGCCAGATCAGGCCTGCAAAGAAACTGCGTTTCACAGGCCTTTGGAAGACATGTTCCCGGTAGGCTGTAAGAGCACTGTGCAGAGCGAGTTGTTTCTTAGCTTCCCAAAGAGCTGGAAGCAAGATGCTGTGGGTCCCCACTCGCCCTTTGGAAAGAGACCTGCACGTTGTGCCTTTCAGCTCTAGGGCAAAGTAAACACCCAGAGCAGAAGTCCTACTTCAGCCAGATCAGGCCTGCAAAGAAACTGCGTTTCACAGGCCTTTGGAAGAGATGTTCCCGGTAGGCTGTAAGAGCACTGTGCAGAGCGAGTGTTGCTAGCTTCCCAAGAGCTGGAAGCAAGATGCTGTGGGGCCCAACTCGCCCTTTGGAAAGAAGCCTGCACGTTGTGCCTTTCAGCTCTAGGGCAAAGTAGCACACCCAGAGCAGAAGTCCTACTTCAGCCAGATCAGGCCTGCAAAGAAACTGCGTTTCACAGGCCTTTGGAAGAGATGTTCCCGGTAGGCTGTAAGAGCACTGTGCAGAGCGAGTTGTTCTCAGCTTCCCAAAGAGCTGGAAGCAAGATGCTGTGGGGCCCAACTCGCCCTTTGGAAAGAAGCCTGCACGTTGTGCCTTTCAGCTCTAGGGCAAAGTAGCACACCCAGAGCAGAAGTCCTACTTCAGACAGATCAGGCCTGCAAAGAAACTGCGTTTCACAGGCCTTTGGAAGACATGTTCCCACTAGGCTGTAAGAGCACTGTGCAGAGCGAGTTGTTTCTTAGCTTCCCAAAGAGCTGGAAGCAAGATGCTGTGGGGCCCAACTCGCCCTTTGGAAAGAAGCCTGCACGTTGTGCCTTTCAGCTCTAGGGCAAAGTAGCACACCCAGAGCAGAAGTCCTACTTCAGCCAGACAGGCCTGGCAAAGAAACTGCGTTTCACAGGCCTTTGGAAGACATGTTCCCACTAGGCTGTAAGAGCACTGTGCAGAGCGAGTTGTTCTGAGCTTCCCAAAGAGCTGGAAGCAAGATGCTGTGGGGCCCAACTCGCCCTTTGGAAAGAAGCCTGCACGTTGTGCCTTTCAGCTCTAGGGCAAAGTAGCACACCCAGAGCAGAAGTCCTACTTCAGCCAGATCAGGCCTGCAAGAGACTGCGTTTCACAGGCCTTTGGAAGACATGCTCCCACTAAGCTGCAAGAGCACTGTGCAGAGCGAGTCTGTTCCTTAGCTTCCCAAAGAGCTGGAAGCAAGATGCTGTGGGGCCCAACTCGCCCTTTGGAAAGAAGCCTGCACGTTGTGCCTTTCAGCTCTAGGGCAAAGTAGCACACCCAGAGCAGAAGTCCTACTTGAGCCAGATCAGGCCTGCAAAGAAACTGCGTTTCACAGGCCTTTGGAAGAGATGTTCCCGGTAGGCTGTAAGAGCACTGTGCAGAGCGAGTTGTTTCTTAGCTTCCCAAAGAGCTGGAAGCAAGATGCTGTGGGGCCCAACTCGCCCTTTGGAAAGAAGCCTGCACGTTGGGCCTTTCAGCTCTAGGGCAATGTAGCACACCCAGAGCAGAAGTCCTACTACAGCCAGATCAGGCCTGCAAAGAAAGTGCGTTTCACAGGGCTTTGGAAGAGATGTTCCCGGTAGGCTGTAAGAGCACTGTGCAGAGCGAGTTGTTTCTTAGCTTCCCAAAGAGCTGGAAGCAAGATGCTGTGGGGCCCAGCTGGCGCTTTGGAAAGAAGCCTGCACGTTGTGCCTTTCAGCTCTATGGCAAAGTAGCACACCCAGAGCAGAAGTCCTACTTCAGCCAGATCAGGCCAGCAAAGAAACTGCGTTTCACAGGCCTTTGGAAGAGATGTTCCCGGTAGGCTGTAAGAGCACTGTGCAGAGCGAGTTGTTTCTTAGCTTCCCAAAGAGCTGGAAGCAAGATGCTGTGGGGCCCAACTCGCCCTTTGGAAAGAAGCCTGCACGTTGTGCCTTTCAGCTCTAGGGCAAAGTAGCACACCCAGAGCAGAAGTCCTACTTCAGCCAGATCAGGCCTGCAAAGAAACTGCGTTTCACAGGCCTTTGGAAGAGATGTTCCCGGTAGGCTGTAAGAGCACTGTGCAGAGCGAGTTGTTTCTTAGCTTCCCAAAGAGCTGGAAGCAAGATGCTGTGGGGCCCAACTCGCCCTTTGGAAAGAAGCCTGCACGTTGTGCCTTTCAGCTCTAGGGCAAAGTAGCACACCCAGAGCAGAAGTCCTACTTCAGCCAGATCAGGCCTGCAAAGAAACTGCGTTTCACAGGCCTTTGGAAGAGATGTTCCCGCGTAGGCTGTAAGAGCACTGTGCAGAGCGAGTTGTTTCTTAGCTTCCCAAAGAGCTGGAAGCAAGATGCTGTGGGGCCCAACTCGCCCTTTGGAAAGAAGCCTGCACGTTGTGCCTTTCAGCTCTAGGGCAAAGTAGCACACCCAGAGCAGAAGTCCTACTTCAGCCAGATCAGGCCTGCAAAGAAACTGCGTTTCACAGGCCTTTGGAAGAGATGTTCCCGGTAGGCTGTAAGAGCACTGTGCAGAGCGAGTTGTTTCTTAGCTTCCCAAAGAGCTGGAAGCAAGATGCTGTGGGGCCCAACTCGCCCTTTGGAAAGAAGCCTGCACGTTGTGCCTTTCAGCTCTAGGGCAAAGTAGCACACCCAGAGCAGAAGTCCTACTTCAGCCAGATCAGGCCTGCAAAGAAACTGCGTTTCACAGGCCTTTGGAAGAGATGTTCCCGGTAGGCTGTAAGAGCACTGTGCAGAGCGAGTTGTTTCTTAGCTTCCCAAAGAGCTGGAAGCAAGATGCTGTGGGGCCCAACTCGCCCTTTGGAAAGAAGCCTGCACGTTGTGCCTTTCAGCTCTAGGGCAAAGTAGCACACCCAGAGCAGAAGTCCTACTTCAGCCAGATCAGGCCTGCAAAGAAACTGCGTTTCACAGGCCTTTGGAAGAGATGTTCCCGGTAGGCTGTAAGAGCACTGTGCAGAGCGAGTTGTTTCTTAGCTTCCCAAAGAGCTGGAAGCAAGATGCTGTGGGGCCCAACTCGCCCTTTGGAAAGAAGCCTGCACGTTGTGCCTTTCAGCTCTAGGGCAAAGTAGCACACCCAGAGCAGAAGTCCTACTTCAGCCAGATCAGGCCTGCAAAGAAACTGCGTTTCACAGGCCTTTGGAAGAGATGTTCCCGGTAGGCTGTAAGAGCACTGTGCAGAGCGAGTTGTTTCTTAGCTTCCCAAAGAGCTGGAAGCAAGATGCTGTGGGGCCCAACTCGCCCTTTGGAAAGAAGCCTGCACGTTGTGCCTTTCAGCTCTAGGGCAAAGTAGCACACCCAGAGCAGAAGTCCTACTTCAGCCAGATCAGGCCTGCAAAGAAACTGCGTTTCACAGGCCTTTGGAAGAGATGTTCCCGGTAGGCTGTAAGAGCACTGTGCAGAGCGAGTTGTTTCTTAGCTTCCCAAAGAGCTGGAAGCAAGATGCTGTGGGGCCCAACTCGCCCTTTGGAAAGAAGCCTGCACGTTGTGCCTTTCAGCTCTAGGGCAAAGTAGCACACCCAGAGCAGAAGTCCTACTTCAGCCAGATCAGGCCTGCAAAGAAACTGCGTTTCACAGGCCTTTGGAAGAGATGTTCCCGGTAGGCTGTAAGAGCACTGTGCAGAGCGAGTTGTTTCTTAGCTTCCCAAAGAGCTGGAAGCAAGATGCTGTGGGGCCCAACTCGCCCTTTGGAAAGAAGCCTGCACGTTGTGCCTTTCAGCTCTAGGGCAAAGTAGCACACCCAGAGCAGAAGTCCTACTTCAGCCAGATCAGGCCTGCAAAGAAACTGCGTTTCACAGGCCTTTGGAAGAGATGTTCCCGGTAGGCTGTAAGAGCACTGTGCAGAGCGAGTTGTTTCTTAGCTTCCCAAAGAGCTGGAAGCAAGATGCTGTGGGGCCCAACTCGCCCTTTGGAAAGAAGCCTGCACGTTGTGCCTTTCAGCTCTAGGGCAAAGTAGCACACCCAGAGCAGAAGTCCTACTTCAGCCAGATCAGGCCTGCAAAGAAACTGCGTTTCACAGGCCTTTGGAAGAGATGTTCCCGGTAGGCTGTAAGAGCACTGTGCAGAGCGAGTTGTTTCTTAGCTTCCCAAAGAGCTGGAAGCAAGATGCTGTGGGGCCCAACTCGCCCTTTGGAAAGAAGCCTGCACGTTGTGCCTTTCAGCTCTAGGGCAAAGTAGCACACCCAGAGCAGAAGTCCTACTTCAGCCAGATCAGGCCTGCAAAGAAACTGCGTTTCACAGGCCTTTGGAAGAGATGTTCCCGGTAGGCTGTAAGAGCACTGTGCAGAGCGAGTTGTTTCTTAGCTTCCCAAAGAGCTGGAAGCAAGATGCTGTGGGGCCCAACTCGCCCTTTGGAAAGAAGCCTGCACGTTGTGCCTTTCAGCTCTAGGGCAAAGTAGCACACCCAGAGCAGAAGTCCTACTTCAGCCAGATCAGGCCTGCAAAGAAACTGCGTTTCACAGGCCTTTGGAAGAGATGTTCCCGGTAGGCTGTAAGAGCACTGTGCAGAGCGAGTTGTTTCTTAGCTTCCCAAAGAGCTGGAAGCAAGATGCTGTGGGGCCCAACTCGCCCTTTGGAAAGAAGCCTGCACGTTGTGCCTTTCAGCTCTAGGGCAAAGTAGCACACCCAGAGCAGAAGTCCTACTTCAGCCAGATCAGGCCTGCAAAGAAACTGCGTTTCACAGGCCTTTGGAAGAGATGTTCCCGGTAGGCTGTAAGAGCACTGTGCAGAGCGAGTTGTTTCTTAGCTTCCCAAAGAGCTGGAAGCAAGATGCTGTGGGGCCCAACTCGCCCTTTGGAAAGAAGCCTGCACGTTGTGCCTTTCAGCTCTAGGGCAAAGTAGCACACCCAGAGCAGAAGTCCTACTTCAGCCAGATCAGGCCTGCAAAGAAACTGCGTTTCACAGGCCTTTGGAAGAGATGTTCCCGCTAGGCTGTAAGAGCACTGTGCAGAGCGAGTTGTTTCTTAGCTTCCCAAAGAGCTGGAAGCAAGATGCTGTGGGGCCCAACTCGCCCTTTGGAAAGAAGCCTGCACGTTGTGCCTTTCAGCTCTAGGGCAAAGTAGCACACCCAGAGCAGAAGTCCTACTTCAGCCAGATCAGGCCTGCAAAGAAACTGCGTTTCACAGGCCTTTGGAAGAGATGTTCCCGGTAGGCTGTAAGAGCACTGTGCAGAGCGAGTTGTTTCTTAGCTTCCCAAAGAGCTGGAAGCAAGATGCTGTGGGGCCCAACTCGCCCTTTGGAAAGAAGCCTGCACGTTGTGCCTTTCAGCTCTAGGGCAAAGTAGCACACCCAGAGCAGAAGTCCTACTTCAGCCAGATCAGGCCTGCAAAGAAACTGCGTTTCACAGGCCTTTGGAAGAGATGTTCCCGGTAGGCTGTAAGAGCACTGTGCAGAGCGAGTTGTTTCTTAGCTTCCCAAAGAGCTGGAAGCAAGATGCTGTGGGGCCCAACTCGCCCTTTGGAAAGAAGCCTGCACGTTGTGCCTTTCAGCTCTAGGGCAAAGTAGCACACCCAGAGCAGAAGTCCTACTTCAGCCAGATCAGGCCTGCAAAGAAACTGCGTTTCACAGGCCTTTGGAAGAGATGTTCCCGGTAGGCTGTAAGAGCACTGTGCAGAGCGAGTTGTTTCTTAGCTTCCCAAAGAGCTGGAAGCAAGATGCTGTGGGGCCCAACTCGCCCTTTGGAAAGAAGCCTGCACGTTGTGCCTTTCAGCTCTAGGGCAAAGTAGCACACCCAGAGCAGAAGTCCTACTTCAGCCAGATCAGGCCTGCAAAGAAACTGCGTTTCACAGGCCTTTGGAAGAGATGTTCCCGCTAGGCTGTAAGAGCACTGTGCAGAGCGAGTTGTTTCTTAGCTTCCCAAAGAGCTGGAAGCAAGATGCTGTGGGGCCCAACTCGCCCTTTGGAAAGAAGCCTGCACGTTGTGCCTTTCAGCTCTAGGGCAAAGTAGCACACCCAGAGCAGAAGTCCTACTTCAGCCAGATCAGGCCTGCAAAGAAACTGCGTTTCACAGGCCTTTGGAAGAGATGTTCCCGGTAGGCTGTAAGAGCACTGTGCAGAGCGAGTTGTTTCTTAGCTTCCCAAAGAGCTGGAAGCAAGATGCTGTGGGGCCCAACTCGCCCTTTGGAAAGAAGCCTGCACGTTGTGCCTTTCAGCTCTAGGGCAAAGTAGCACACCCAGAGCAGAAGTCCTACTTCAGCCAGATCAGGCCTGCAAAGAAACTGCGTTTCACAGGCCTTTGGAAGAGATGTTCCCGGTAGGCTGTAAGAGCACTGTGCAGAGCGAGTTGTTTCTTAGCTTCCCAAAGAGCTGGAAGCAAGATGCTGTGGGGCCCAACTCGCCCTTTGGAAAGAAGCCTGCACGTTGTGCCTTTCAGCTCTAGGGCAAAGTAGCACACCCAGAGCAGAAGTCCTACTTCAGCCAGATCAGGCCTGCAAAGAAACTGCGTTTCACAGGCCTTTGGAAGAGATGTTCCCGGTAGGCTGTAAGAGCACTGTGCAGAGCGAGTTGTTTCTTAGCTTCCCAAAGAGCTGGAAGCAAGATGCTGTGGGGCCCAACTCGCCCTTTGGAAAGAAGCCTGCACGTTGTGCCTTTCAGCTCTAGGGCAAAGTAGCACACCCAGAGCAGAAGTCCTACTTCAGCCAGATCAGGCCTGCAAAGAAACTGCGTTTCACAGGCCTTTGGAAGAGATGTTCCCGGTAGGCTGTAAGAGCACTGTGCAGAGCGAGTTGTTTCTTAGCTTCCCAAAGAGCTGGAAGCAAGATGCTGTGGGGCCCAACTCGCCCTTTGGAAAGAAGCCTGCACGTTGTGCCTTTCAGCTCTAGGGCAAAGTAGCACACCCAGAGCAGAAGTCCTACTTGAGCCAGATCAGGCCTGCAAAGAAACTGCGTTTCACAGGCCTTTGGAAGAGATGTTCCCGGTAGGCTGTAAGAGCACTGTGCAGAGCGAGTTGTTTCTTAGCTTCCCAAAGAGCTGGAAGCAAGATGCTGTGGGGCCCAACTCGCCCTTTGGAAAGAAGCCTGCACGTTGTGCCTTTCAGCTCTAGGGCAAAGTAGCACACCCAGAGCAGAAGTCCTACTTCAGCCAGATCAGGCCTGCAAAGAAACTGCGTTTCACAGGCCTTTGGAAGAGATGTTCCCGGTAGGCTGTAAGAGCACTGTGCAGAGCGAGTTGTTTCTTAGCTTCCCAAAGAGCTGGAAGCAAGATGCTGTGGGGCCCAACTCGCCCTTTGGAAAGAAGCCTGCACGTTGTGCCTTTCAGCTCTAGGGCAAAGTAGCACACCCAGAGCAGAAGTCCTACTTCAGCCAGATCAGGCCTGCAAAGAAACTGCGTTTCACAGGCCTTTGGAAGAGATGTTCCCGGTAGGCTGTAAGAGCACTGTGCAGAGCGAGTTGTTTCTTAGCTTCCCAAAGAGCTGGAAGCAAGATGCTGTGGGGCCCAACTCGCCCTTTGGAAAGAAGCCTGCACGTTGTGCCTTTCAGCTCTAGGGCAAAGTAGCACACCCAGAGCAGAAGTCCTACTTGAGCCAGATCAGGCCTGCAAAGAAACTGCGTTTCACAGGCCTTTGGAAGAGATGTTCCCGGTAGGCTGTAAGAGCACTGTGCAGAGCGAGTTGTTTCTTAGCTTCCCAAAGAGCTGGAAGCAAGATGCTGTGGGGCCCAACTCGCCCTTTGGAAAGAAGCCTGCACGTTGTGCCTTTCAGCTCTAGGGCAAAGTAGCACACCCAGAGCAGAAGTCCTACTTCAGCCAGATCAGGCCTGCAAAGAAACTGCGTTTCACAGGCCTTTGGAAGAGATGTTCCCGGTAGGCTGTAAGAGCACTGTGCAGAGCGAGTTGTTTCTTAGCTTCCCAAAGAGCTGGAAGCAAGATGCTGTGGGGCCCAACTCGCCCTTTGGAAAGAAGCCTGCACGTTGTGCCTTTCAGCTCTAGGGCAAAGTAGCACACCCAGAGCAGAAGTCCTACTTCAGCCAGATCAGGCCTGCAAAGAAACTGCGTTTCACAGGCCTTTGGAAGAGATGTTCCCGGTAGGCTGTAAGAGCACTGTGCAGAGCGAGTTGTTTCTTAGCTTCCCAAAGAGCTGGAAGCAAGATGCTGTGGGGCCCAACTCGCCCTTTGGAAAGAAGCCTGCACGTTGTGCCTTTCAGCTCTAGGGCAAAGTAGCACACCCAGAGCAGAAGTCCTACTTCAGCCAGATCAGGCCTGCAAAGAAACTGCGTTTCACAGGCCTTTGGAAGAGATGTTCCCGGTAGGCTGTAAGAGCACTGTGCAGAGCGAGTTGTTTCTTAGCTTCCCAAAGAGCTGGAAGCAAGATGCTGTGGGGCCCAACTCGCCCTTTGGAAAGAAGCCTGCACGTTGTGCCTTTCAGCTCTAGGGCAAAGTAGCACACCCAGAGCAGAAGTCCTACTTCAGCCAGATCAGGCCTGCAAAGAAACTGCGTTTCACAGGCCTTTGGAAGAGATGTTCCCGGTAGGCTGTAAGAGCACTGTGCAGAGCGAGTTGTTTCTTAGCTTCCCAAAGAGCTGGAAGCAAGATGCTGTGGGGCCCAACTCGCCCTTTGGAAAGAAGCCTGCACGTTGTGCCTTTCAGCTCTAGGGCAAAGTAGCACACCCAGAGCAGAAGTCCTACTTGAGCCAGATCAGGCCTGCAAAGAAACTGCGTTTCACAGGCCTTTGGAAGAGATGTTCCCGGTAGGCTGTAAGAGCACTGTGCAGAGCGAGTTGTTTCTTAGCTTCCCAAAGAGCTGGAAGCAAGATGCTGTGGGGCCCAACTCGCCCTTTGGAAAGAAGCCTGCACGTTGTGCCTTTCAGCTCTAGGGCAAAGTAGCACACCCAGAGCAGAAGTCCTACTTCAGCCAGATCAGGCCTGCAAAGAAACTGCGTTTCACAGGCCTTTGGAAGAGATGTTCCCGGTAGGCTGTAAGAGCACTGTGCAGAGCGAGTTGTTTCTTAGCTTCCCAAAGAGCTGGAAGCAAGATGCTGTGGGGCCCAACTCGCCCTTTGGAAAGAAGCCTGCACGTTGTGCCTTTCAGCTCTAGGGCAAAGTAGCACACCCAGAGCAGAAGTCCTACTTCAGCCAGATCAGGCCTGCAAAGAAACTGCGTTTCACAGGCCTTTGGAAGAGATGTTCCCGGTAGGCTGTAAGAGCACTGTGCAGAGCGAGTTGTTTCTTAGCTTCCCAAAGAGCTGGAAGCAAGATGCTGTGGGGCCCAACTCGCCCTTTGGAAAGAAGCCTGCACGTTGTGCCTTTCAGCTCTAGGGCAAAGTAGCACACCCAGAGCAGAAGTCCTACTTCAGCCAGATCAGGCCTGCAAAGAAACTGCGTTTCACAGGCCTTTGGAAGAGATGTTCCCGGTAGGCTGTAAGAGCACTGTGCAGAGCGAGTTGTTTCTTAGCTTCCCAAAGAGCTGGAAGCAAGATGCTGTGGGGCCCAACTCGCCCTTTGGAAAGAAGCCTGCACGTTGTGCCTTTCAGCTCTAGGGCAAAGTAGCACACCCAGAGCAGAAGTCCTACTTCAGCCAGATCAGGCCTGCAAAGAAACTGCGTTTCACAGGCCTTTGGAAGAGATGTTCCCGGTAGGCTGTAAGAGCACTGTGCAGAGCGAGTTGTTTCTTAGCTTCCCAAAGAGCTGGAAGCAAGATGCTGTGGGGCCCAACTCGCCCTTTGGAAAGAAGCCTGCACGTTGTGCCTTTCAGCTCTAGGGCAAAGTAGCACACCCAGAGCAGAAGTCCTACTTCAGCCAGATCAGGCCTGCAAAGAAACTGCGTTTCACAGGCCTTTGGAAGAGATGTTCCCGGTAGGCTGTAAGAGCACTGTGCAGAGCGAGTTGTTTCTTAGCTTCCCAAAGAGCTGGAAGCAAGATGCTGTGGGGCCCAACTCGCCCTTTGGAAAGAAGCCTGCACGTTGTGCCTTTCAGCTCTAGGGCAAAGTAGCACACCCAGAGCAGAAGTCCTACTTCAGCCAGATCAGGCCTGCAAAGAAACTGCGTTTCACAGGCCTTTGGAAGAGATGTTCCCGGTAGGCTGTAAGAGCACTGTGCAGAGCGAGTTGTTTCTTAGCTTCCCAAAGAGCTGGAAGCAAGATGCTGTGGGGCCCAACTCGCCCTTTGGAAAGAAGCCTGCACGTTGTGCCTTTCAGCTCTAGGGCAAAGTAGCACACCCAGAGCAGAAGTCCTACTTCAGCCAGATCAGGCCTGCAAAGAAACTGCGTTTCACAGGCCTTTGGAAGAGATGTTCCCGGTAGGCTGTAAGAGCACTGTGCAGAGCGAGTTGTTTCTTAGCTTCCCAAAGAGCTGGAAGCAAGATGCTGTGGGGCCCAACTCGCCCTTTGGAAAGAAGCCTGCACGTTGTGCCTTTCAGCTCTAGGGCAAAGTAGCACACCCAGAGCAGAAGTCCTACTTGAGCCAGATCAGGCCTGCAAAGAAACTGCGTTTCACAGGCCTTTGGAAGAGATGTTCCCGGTAGGCTGTAAGAGCACTGTGCAGAGCGAGTTGTTTCTTAGCTTCCCAAAGAGCTGGAAGCAAGATGCTGTGGGGCCCAACTCGCCCTTTGGAAAGAAGCCTGCACGTTGTGCCTTTCAGCTCTAGGGCAAAGTAGCACACCCAGAGCAGAAGTCCTACTTCAGCCAGATCAGGCCTGCAAAGAAACTGCGTTTCACAGGCCTTTGGAAGAGATGTTCCCGGTAGGCTGTAAGAGCACTGTGCAGAGCGAGTTGTTTCTTAGCTTCCCAAAGAGCTGGAAGCAAGATGCTGTGGGGCCCAACTCGCCCTTTGGAAAGAAGCCTGCACGTTGTGCCTTTCAGCTCTAGGGCAAAGTAGCACACCCAGAGCAGAAGTCCTACTTCAGCCAGATCAGGCCTGCAAAGAAACTGCGTTTCACAGGCCTTTGGAAGAGATGTTCCCGGTAGGCTGTAAGAGCACTGTGCAGAGCGAGTTGTTTCTTAGCTTCCCAAAGAGCTGGAAGCAAGATGCTGTGGGGCCCAACTCGCCCTTTGGAAAGAAGCCTGCACGTTGTGCCTTTCAGCTCTAGGGCAAAGTAGCACACCCAGAGCAGAAGTCCTACTTCAGCCAGATCAGGCCTGCAAAGAAACTGCGTTTCACAGGCCTTTGGAAGAGATGTTCCCGGTAGGCTGTAAGAGCACTGTGCAGAGCGAGTTGTTTCTTAGCTTCCCAAAGAGCTGGAAGCAAGATGCTGTGGGGCCCAACTCGCCCTTTGGAAAGAAGCCTGCACGTTGTGCCTTTCAGCTCTAGGGCAAAGTAGCACACCCAGAGCAGAAGTCCTACTTCAGCCAGATCAGGCCTGCAAAGAAACTGCGTTTCACAGGCCTTTGGAAGAGATGTTCCCGGTAGGCTGTAAGAGCACTGTGCAGAGCGAGTTGTTTCTTAGCTTCCCAAAGAGCTGGAAGCAAGATGCTGTGGGGCCCAACTCGCCCTTTGGAAAGAAGCCTGCACGTTGTGCCTTTCAGCTCTAGGGCAAAGTAGCACACCCAGAGCAGAAGTCCTACTTCAGCCAGATCAGGCCTGCAAAGAAACTGCGTTTCACAGGCCTTTGGAAGAGATGTTCCCGGTAGGCTGTAAGAGCACTGTGCAGAGCGAGTTGTTTCTTAGCTTCCCAAAGAGCTGGAAGCAAGATGCTGTGGGGCCCAACTCGCCCTTTGGAAAGAAGCCTGCACGTTGTGCCTTTCAGCTCTAGGGCAAAGTAGCACACCCAGAGCAGAAGTCCTACTTCAGCCAGATCAGGCCTGCAAAGAAACTGCGTTTCACAGGCCTTTGGAAGAGATGTTCCCGGTAGGCTGTAAGAGCACTGTGCAGAGCGAGTTGTTTCTTAGCTTCCCAAAGAGCTGGAAGCAAGATGCTGTGGGGCCCAACTCGCCCTTTGGAAAGAAGCCTGCACGTTGTGCCTTTCAGCTCTAGGGCAAAGTAGCACACCCAGAGCAGAAGTCCTACTTGAGCCAGATCAGGCCTGCAAAGAAACTGCGTTTCACAGGCCTTTGGAAGAGATGTTCCCGGTAGGCTGTAAGAGCACTGTGCAGAGCGAGTTGTTTCTTAGCTTCCCAAAGAGCTGGAAGCAAGATGCTGTGGGGCCCAACTCGCCCTTTGGAAAGAAGCCTGCACGTTGTGCCTTTCAGCTCTAGGGCAAAGTAGCACACCCAGAGCAGAAGTCCTACTTCAGCCAGATCAGGCCTGCAAAGAAACTGCGTTTCACAGGCCTTTGGAAGAGATGTTCCCGGTAGGCTGTAAGAGCACTGTGCAGAGCGAGTTGTTTCTTAGCTTCCCAAAGAGCTGGAAGCAAGATGCTGTGGGGCCCAACTCGCCCTTTGGAAAGAAGCCTGCACGTTGTGCCTTTCAGCTCTAGGGCAAAGTAGCACACCCAGAGCAGAAGTCCTACTTCAGCCAGATCAGGCCTGCAAAGAAACTGCGTTTCACAGGCCTTTGGAAGAGATGTTCCCAGTAGGCTGTAAGAGCACTGTGCAGAGCGAGTTGTTTCTTAGCTTCCCAAAGAGCTGGAAGCAAGATGCTGTGGGGCCCAACTCGCCCTTTGGAAAGAAGCCTGCACGTTGTGCCTTTCAGCTCTAGGGCAAAGTAGCACACCCAGAGCAGAAGTCCTACTTCAGCCAGATCAGGCCTGCAAAGAAACTGCGTTTCACAGGCCTTTGGAAGAGATGTTCCCGGTAGGCTGTAAGAGCACTGTGCAGAGCGAGTTGTTTCTTAGCTTCCCAAAGAGCTGGAAGCAAGATGCTGTGGGGCCCAACTCGCCCTTTGGAAAGAAGCCTGCACGTTGTGCCTTTCAGCTCTAGGGCAAAGTAGCACACCCAGAGCAGAAGTCCTACTTCAGCCAGATCAGGCCTGCAAAGAAACTGCGTTTCACAGGCCTTTGGAAGAGATGTTCCCGGTAGGCTGTAAGAGCACTGTGCAGAGCGAGTTGTTTCTTAGCTTCCCAAAGAGCTGGAAGCAAGATGCTGTGGGGCCCAACTCGCCCTTTGGAAAGAAGCCTGCACGTTGTGCCTTTCAGCTCTAGGGCAAAGTAGCACACCCAGAGCAGAAGTCCTACTTCAGCCAGATCAGGCCTGCAAAGAAACTGCGTTTCACAGGCCTTTGGAAGAGATGTTCCCGGTAGGCTGTAAGAGCACTGTGCAGAGCGAGTTGTTTCTTAGCTTCCCAAAGAGCTGGAAGCAAGATGCTGTGGGGCCCAACTCGCCCTTTGGAAAGAAGCCTGCACGTTGTGCCTTTCAGCTCTAGGGCAAAGTAGCACACCCAGAGCAGAAGTCCTACTTCAGCCAGATCAGGCCTGCAAAGAAACTGCGTTTCACAGGCCTTTGGAAGAGATGTTCCCGGTAGGCTGTAAGAGCACTGTGCAGAGCGAGTTGTTTCTTAGCTTCCCAAAGAGCTGGAAGCAAGATGCTGTGGGGCCCAACTCGCCCTTTGGAAAGAAGCCTGCACGTTGTGCCTTTCAGCTCTAGGGCAAAGTAGCACACCCAGAGCAGAAGTCCTACTTCAGCCAGATCAGGCCTGCAAAGAAACTGCGTTTCACAGGCCTTTGGAAGAGATGTTCCCGGTAGGCTGTAAGAGCACTGTGCAGAGCGAGTTGTTTCTTAGCTTCCCAAAGAGCTGGAAGCAAGATGCTGTGGGGCCCAACTCGCCCTTTGGAAAGAAGCCTGCACGTTGTGCCTTTCAGCTCTAGGGCAAAGTAGCACACCCAGAGCAGAAGTCCTACTTCAGCCAGATCAGGCCTGCAAAGAAACTGCGTTTCACAGGCCTTTGGAAGAGATGTTCCCACTAGGCTGTAAGAGCACTGTGCAGAGCGAGTTGTTTCTTAGCTTCCCAAAGAGCTGGAAGCAAGATGCTGTGGGGCCCAACTCGCCCTTTGGAAAGAAGCCTGCACGTTGTGCCTTTCAGCTCTAGGGCAAAGTAGCACACCCAGAGCAGAAGTCCTACTTCAGCCAGATCAGGCCTGCAAAGAAACTGCGTTTCACAGGCCTTTGGAAGAGATGTTCCCGGTAGGCTGTAAGAGCACTGTGCAGAGCGAGTTGTTTCTTAGCTTCCCAAAGAGCTGGAAGCAAGATGCTGTGGGGCCCAACTCGCCCTTTGGAAAGAAGCCTGCACGTTGTGCCTTTCAGCTCTAGGGCAAAGTAGCACACCCAGAGCAGAAGTCCTACTTCAGCCAGATCAGGCCTGCAAAGAAACTGCGTTTCACAGGCCTTTGGAAGAGATGTTCCCGGTAGGCTGTAAGAGCACTGTGCAGAGCGAGTTGTTTCTTAGCTTCCCAAAGAGCTGGAAGCAAGATGCTGTGGGGCCCAACTCGCCCTTTGGAAAGAAGCCTGCACGTTGTGCCTTTCAGCTCTAGGGCAAAGTAGCACACCCAGAGCAGAAGTCCTACTTCAGCCAGATCAGGCCTGCAAAGAAACTGCGTTTCACAGGCCTTTGGAAGAGATGTTCCCGGTAGGCTGTAAGAGCACTGTGCAGAGCGAGTTGTTTCTTAGCTTCCCAAAGAGCTGGAAGCAAGATGCTGTGGGGCCCAACTCGCCCTTTGGAAAGAAGCCTGCACGTTGTGCCTTTCAGCTCTAGGGCAAAGTAGCACACCCAGAGCAGAAGTCCTACTTCAGCCAGATCAGGCCTGCAAAGAAACTGCGTTTCACAGGCCTTTGGAAGAGATGTTCCCGGTAGGCTGTAAGAGCACTGTGCAGAGCGAGTTGTTTCTTAGCTTCCCAAAGAGCTGGAAGCAAGATGCTGTGGGGCCCAACTCGCCCTTTGGAAAGAAGCCTGCACGTTGTGCCTTTCAGCTCTAGGGCAAAGTAGCACACCCAGAGCAGAAGTCCTACTTCAGCCAGATCAGGCCTGCAAAGAAACTGCGTTTCACAGGCCTTTGGAAGAGATGTTCCCGGTAGGCTGTAAGAGCACTGTGCAGAGCGAGTTGTTTCTTAGCTTCCCAAAGAGCTGGAAGCAAGATGCTGTGGGGCCCAACTCGCCCTTTGGAAAGAAGCCTGCACGTTGTGCCTTTCAGCTCTAGGGCAAAGTAGCACACCCAGAGCAGAAGTCCTACTTCAGCCAGATCAGGCCTGCAAAGAAACTGCGTTTCACAGGCCTTTGGAAGAGATGTTCCCGGTAGGCTGTAAGAGCACTGTGCAGAGCGAGTTGTTTCTTAGCTTCCCAAAGAGCTGGAAGCAAGATGCTGTGGGGCCCAACTCGCCCTTTGGAAAGAAGCCTGCACGTTGTGCCTTTCAGCTCTAGGGCAAAGTAGCACACCCAGAGCAGAAGTCCTACTTCAGCCAGATCAGGCCTGCAAAGAAACTGCGTTTCACAGGCCTTTGGAAGAGATGTTCCCGGTAGGCTGTAAGAGCACTGTGCAGAGCGAGTTGTTTCTTAGCTTCCCAAAGAGCTGGAAGCAAGATGCTGTGGGGCCCAACTCGCCCTTTGGAAAGAAGCCTGCACGTTGTGCCTTTCAGCTCTAGGGCAAAGTAGCACACCCAGAGCAGAAGTCCTACTTCAGCCAGATCAGGCCTGCAAAGAAACTGCGTTTCACAGGCCTTTGGAAGAGATGTTCCCGGTAGGCTGTAAGAGCACTGTGCAGAGCGAGTTGTTTCTTAGCTTCCCAAAGAGCTGGAAGCAAGATGCTGTGGGGCCCAACTCGCCCTTTGGAAAGAAGCCTGCACGTTGTGCCTTTCAGCTCTAGGGCAAAGTAGCACACCCAGAGCAGAAGTCCTACTTCAGCCAGATCAGGCCTGCAAAGAAACTGCGTTTCACAGGCCTTTGGAAGAGATGTTCCCGGTAGGCTGTAAGAGCACTGTGCAGAGCGAGTTGTTTCTTAGCTTCCCAAAGAGCTGGAAGCAAGATGCTGTGGGGCCCAACTCGCCCTTTGGAAAGAAGCCTGCACGTTGTGCCTTTCAGCTCTAGGGCAAAGTAGCACACCCAGAGCAGAAGTCCTACTTCAGCCAGATCAGGCCTGCAAAGAAACTGCGTTTCACAGGCCTTTGGAAGAGATGTTCCCACTAGGCTGTAAGAGCACTGTGCAGAGCGAGTTGTTTCTTAGCTTCCCAAAGAGCTGGAAGCAAGATGCTGTGGGGCCCAACTCGCCCTTTGGAAAGAAGCCTGCACGTTGTGCCTTTCAGCTCTAGGGCAAAGTAGCACACCCAGAG
Organism: Equus przewalskii; assembly: GCF_037783145.1. Classification (NCBI taxonomy): domain Eukaryota; kingdom Metazoa; phylum Chordata; class Mammalia; order Perissodactyla; family Equidae; genus Equus; species Equus przewalskii. The sequence goes on from NW_027228350.1 coordinate 327,451, forward strand.
CAGAAGTCCTACTTCAGCCAGATCAGGCCTGCAAAGAAACTGCGTTTCACAGGCCTTTGGAAGAGATGTTCCCGGTAGGCTGTAAGAGCACTGTGCAGAGCGAGTTGTTTCTTAGCTTCCCAAAGAGCTGGAAGCAAGATGCTGTGGGGCCCAACTCGCCCTTTGGAAAGAAGCCTGCACGTTGTGCCTTTCAGCTCTAGGGCAAAGTAGCACACCCAGAGCAGAAGTCCTACTTCAGCCAGATCAGGCCTGCAAAGAAACTGCGTTTCACAGGCCTTTGGAAGAGATGTTCCCGCTAGGCTGTAAGAGCACTGTGCAGAGCGAGTTGTTTCTTAGCTTCCCAAAGAGCTGGAAGCAAGATGCTGTGGGGCCCAACTCGCCCTTTGGAAAGAAGCCTGCACGTTGTGCCTTTCAGCTCTAGGGCAAAGTAGCACACCCAGAGCAGAAGTCCTACTTCAGCCAGATCAGGCCTGCAAAGAAACTGCGTTTCACAGGCCTTTGGAAGAGATGTTCCCACTAGGCTGTAAGAGCACTGTGCAGAGCGAGTTGTTTCTTAGCTTCCCAAAGAGCTGGAAGCAAGATGCTGTGGGGCCCAACTCGCCCTTTGGAAAGAAGCCTGCACGTTGTGCCTTTCAGCTCTAGGGCAAAGTAGCACACCCAGAGCAGAAGTCCTACTTCAGCCAGATCAGGCCTGCAAAGAAACTGCGTTTCACAGGCCTTTGGAAGAGATGTTCCCGGTAGGCTGTAAGAGCACTGTGCAGAGCGAGTTGTTTCTTAGCTTCCCAAAGAGCTGGAAGCAAGATGCTGTGGGGCCCAACTCGCCCTTTGGAAAGAAGCCTGCACGTTGTGCCTTTCAGCTCTAGGGCAAAGTAGCACACCCATAGCAGAAGTCCTACTTCAGCCAGATCAGGCCTGCAAAGAAACTGCGTTTCACAGGCCTTTGGAAGAGATGTTCCCGGTAGGCTGTAAGAGCACTGTGCAGAGCGAGTTGTTTCTTAGCTTCCCAAAGAGCTGGAAGCAAGATGCTGTGGGGCCCAACTCGCCCTTTGGAAAGAAGCCTGCACGTTGTGCCTTTCAGCTCTAGGGCAAAGTAGCACACCCATAGCAGAAGTCCTACTTCAGCCAGATCAGGCCTGCAAAGAAACTGCGTTTCACAGGCCTTTGGAAGAGATGTTCCCGGTACGCTGTAAGAGCACTGTGCAGAGCGAGTTGTTTCTTAGCTTCCCAAAGAGCTGGAAGCAAGATGCTGTGGGGCCCAACTCGCCCTTTGGAAAGAAGCCTGCACGTTGTGCCTTTCAGCTCTAGGGCAAAGTAGCACACCCAGAGCAGAAGTCCTACCTCAGACAGATCAGGCCTACAAAGAAACTGCGTTTCACAGGCCTTTGGAAGAGATGTTCCCGGTAGGCTGTAAGAGCACGGTGCAGAGCGAGTTGTTTCTTAGCTTCCCAAAGAGCTGGAAGCAAGATGCTGTGGCGCCCAACTCGCCCCTTGGAAAGAAGCCTGCACGTTGTGCCTTTCAGCTCTAGGGCAAAGTAGCACACCCAGAGCAGAAGTCCTACTTCAGCCAGATCAGGCCTGCAAAGAAACTGCGTTTCACAGGCCTTTGGAAGAGATGACCCCGGTAGGCTGTAAGAGCACTGTGCAGAGCGAGTTGTTTCTTAGCTTCCCAAAGAGCTGGAAGCAAGATGCTGTGGGGCCCAACTCGCCCTTTGGAAAGAAGCCTGCACGTTGTGCCTTTCAGCTCTAGGGCAAAGTAGCACACCCACAGAAGTCCTACTTGAGCCAGATCAGGCCTGCAAAGAAACTGCGTTTCACAGGCCTTTGGAAGAGATGTTCCCGGTAGGCTGTAAGAGCACTGTGCAGAGCGAGTTGTTTCTTAGCTTCCCAAAGAGCTGGAAGCAAGATGCTGTGGGGCCCAACTCGCCCTTTGGAAAGAAGCCTGCACGTTGTGCCTTTCAGCTCTAGGGCAAAGTAGCACACCCAGAGCAGAAGTCCTACTTCAGCCAGATCAGGCCTGCAAAGAAACTGCGTTTCACAGGCCTTTGGAAGAGATGTTCCCGGTAGGCTGTAAGAGCACTGTGCAGAGCGAGTTGTTTCTTAGCTTCCCAAAGAGCTGGAAGCAAGATGCTGTGGGGCCCAACTCGCCCTTTGGAAAGAAGCCTGCACGTTGTGCCTTTCAGCTCTAGGGCAAAGTAGCACACCCAGAGCAGAAGTCCTACTTCAGCCAGATCAGGCCTGCAAAGAAACTGCGTTTCACAGGCCTTTGGAAGAGATGTTCCCGGTAGGCTGTAAGAGCACTGTGCAGAGCGAGTTGTTTCTTAGCTTCCCAAAGAGCTGGAAGCAAGATGCTGTGGGGCCCAACTCGCCCTTTGGAAAGAAGCCTGCACGTTGTGCCTTTCAGCTCTAGGGCAAAGTAGCACACCCAGAGCAGAAGTCCTACTTCAGCCAGATCAGGCCTGCAAAGAAACTGCGTTTCACAGGCCTTTGGAAGAGATGTTCCCACTAGGCTGTAAGAGCACTGTGCAGAGCGAGTTGTTTCTTAGCTTCCCAAAGAGCTGGAAGCAAGATGCTGTGGGGCCCAACTCGCCCTTTGGAAAGAAGCCTGCACGTTGTGCCTTTCAGCTCTAGGGCAAAGTAGCACACCCAGAGCAGAAGTCCTACTTCAGCCAGATCAGGCCTGCAAAGAAACTGCGTTTCACAGGCCTTTGGAAGAGATGTTCCCGGTAGGCTGTAAGAGCACTGTGCAGAGCGAGTTGTTTCTTAGCTTCCCAAAGAGCTGGAAGCAAGATGCTGTGGGGCCCAACTCGTCCTTTGGAAAGAAGCCTGCACGTTGTGCCTTTCAGCTCTAGGGCAAAGTAGCACACCCAGAGCAGAAGTCCTACTGCAGCCAGATCAGGCCTGCAAAGAAACTACGTTTCACAGGCCTTTGGAAGAGATGTTCCCGGTAGGCTGTAAGAGCACTGTGCAGAGCGAGTTGTTTCTTAGCTTCCCAAAGAGCTGGAAGCAAGATGCTGTGGGGCCCAACTCGCCCTTTGGAAAGAAGCCTGCACGTTGTGCCTCTCAGCTCTAGGGCAAAGTAGCACACCCAGAGCAGAAGTCCTACTTCAGCCAGATCAGGCCTGCAAAGAAACTGCGTTTCACAGGCCTTTGGAAGAGATGTTCCCGGTAGGCTGTAAGAGCACTGTGCAGAGCGAGTTGTTTCTTAGCTTCCCAAAGAGCTGGAAGCAAGATGCTGTGGGGCCCAACTCGCCCTTTGGAAAGAAGCCTGCACGTTGTGCATTTCAGCTCTAGGGCAAAGTAGCACACCCAGAGCAGAAGTCCTACTTCAGCCAGATCAGGCCTGCAAAGAAACTGCGTTTCACAGGCCTTTGGAAGAGATGTTCCCGGTAGGCTGTAAGAGCACTGTGCAGAGCGAGTTGTTTCTTAGCTTCCCAAAGAGCTGGAAGCAAGATGCTGTGGGGCCCAACTCGCCCTTTGGAAAGAAGCCTGCACGTTGTGCCTTTCAGCTCTAGGGCAAAGTAGCACACCCAGAGCAGAAGTCCTACTTCAGCCAGATCAGGCCTGCAAAGAAACTGCGTTTCACAGGCCTTTGGAAGAGATGTTCCCGGTAGGCTGTAAGAGCACTGTGCAGAGCGAGTTGTTTCTTAGCTTCCCAAAGAGCTGGAAGCAAGATGCTGTGGGGCCCAACTCGCCCTTTGGAAAGAAGCCTGCACGTTGTGCCTTTCAGCTCTAGGGCAAAGTAGCACACCCAGAGCAGAAGTCCTACTTCAGCCAGATCAGGCCTGCAAAGAAACTGCGTTTCACAGGCCTTTGGAAGAGATGTTCCCGGTAGGCTGTAAGAGCACTGTGCAGAGCGAGTTGTTTCTTAGCTTCCCTAAGAGCTGGAAGCAAGATGCTGTGGGGCCCAACTCGCCCTTTGGAAAGAAGCCTGCACGTTGTGCCTTTAAGCTCTAGGGCAAAGTAGCACACCCATAGCAGAAGTCCTACTTCAGCCAGATCAGGCCTGCAAAGAAACTGCGTTTCACAGGCCTTTGGAAGAGATGTTCCCGGTAGGCTGTAAGAGCACTGTGCAGAGCGAGTTGTTTCTTAGCTTCCCAAAGAGCTGGAAGCAAGATGCTGTGGGGCCCAACTCGCCCTTTGGAAAGAAGCCTGCACGTTGTGCCTTTCAGCTCTAGGGCAAAGTAGCACACCCAGAGCAGAAGTCCTACTTCAGCCAGATCAGGCCTGCAAAGAAACTGCGTTTCACAGGCCTTTGGAAGAGATGTTCCCGGTAGGCTGTAAGAGCACTGTGCAGAGCGAGTTGTTTCTTAGCTTCCCAAAGAGCTGGAAGCAAGATGCTGTGGGGCCCAACTCGCCCTTTGGAAAGAAGCCTGCACGTTGTGCCTTTCAGCTCTAGGGCAAAGTAGCACACCCAGAGCAGAAGTCCTACTTCAGCCAGATCAGGCCTGCAAAGAAACTGCGTTTCACAGGCCTTTGGAAGAGATGTTCCCGGTAGGCTGTAAGAGCACTGTGCAGAGCGAGTTGTTTCTTAGCTTCCCAAAGAGCTGGAAGCAAGATGCTGTGGGGCCCAACTCGCCCTTTGGAAAGAAGCCTGCACGTTGTGCCTTTCAGCTCTAGGGCAAAGTAGCACACCCAGAGCAGAAGTCCTACTTCAGCCAGATCAGGCCTGCAAAGAAACTGCGTTTCACAGGCCTTTGGAAGAGATGTTCCCGGTAGGCTGTAAGAGCACTGTGCAGAGCGAGTTGTTTCTTAGCTTCCCAAAGAGCTGGAAGCAAGATGCTGTGGGGCCCAACTCGCCCTTTGGAAAGAAGCCTGCACGTTGTGCCTTTCAGCTCTAGGGCAAAGTAGCACACCCAGAGCAGAAGTCCTACTTCAGCCAGATCAGGCCTGCAAAGAAACTGCGTTTCACAGACCTTTGGAAGAGATGTTCCCGGTAGGCTGTAAGAGCACTGTGCAGAGCGAGTTGTTTCTTAGCTTCCCAAAGAGCTGGAAGCAAGATGCTGTGGGGCCCAACTCGCCCTTTGGAAAGAAGCCTGCACGTTGTGCCTTTCAGCTCTAGGGCAAAGTAGCACACCCAGAGCAGAAGTCCTACTTCAGCCAGATCAGGCCTGCAAAGAAACTGCGTTTCAAGGGCCTTGGAAGAGATGTTCCCACTAGGCTGTAAGAGCACTGTGCAGAGCGAGTTGTTTCTTAGCTTCCCAAAGAGCTGGAAGCAAGATGCTGTGGGGCCCAACTCGCCCTTTGGAAAGAAGCCTGCACGTTGTGCCTTTCAGCTCTAGGGCAAAGTAGCACACCCAGACCAGAAGTCCTACTTCAGCCAGATCAGGCCTGCAAAGAAACTGCGTTTCACAGGCCTTTGGAAGAGATGTTCCCGGTAGGCTGTAAGAGCACTGTGCAGAGCGAGTTGTTTCTTAGCTTCCCAAAGAGCTGGAAGCAAGATGCTGTGGGGCCCAACTCGCCCTTTGGAAAGAAGCCTGCACGTTGTGCCTTTCAGCTCTAGGGCAAAGTAGCACACCCAGAGCAGAAGTCCGACTTCAGCCAGATCAGGCCTGCAAAGAAACTGCGTTTCACAGGCCTTTGGAAGAGATGTTCCCGGTAGGCTGTAAGAGCAATGTGCAGAGCGAGTTGTTTCTTAGCTTCCCAAAGAGCTGGAAGCAAGATGCTGTGGGGCCCAACTCGCCCTTTGGAAAGAAGCCTGCACGTTGTGCCTTTCAGCTCTAGGGCAAAGTAGCACACCCAGAGCAGAAGTCCTACTTCAGCCAGATCAGGCCTGCAAAGAAACTGCGTTTCACAGGCCTTTGGAAGAGATGTTCCCACTAGGCTGTAAGAGCACTGTGCAGAGCGAGTTGTTTCTTAGCTTCCCAAAGAGCTGGAAGCAAGATGCTGTGGGGCCCAACTCGCCCTTTGGAAAGAAGCCTGCACGTTGTGCCTTTCAGCTCTAGGGCAAAGTAGCACACCCAGAGCAGAAGTCCTACTTCAGCCAGATCAGGCCTGCAAAGAAACTGCGTTTCACAGGCCTTTGGAAGAGATGTTCCCGGTAGGCTGTAAGAGCACTGTGCAGAGCGAGTTGTTTCTTAGCTTCCCAAAGAGCTGGAAGCAAGATGCTGTGGGGCCCAACTCGCCCTTTGGAAAGAAGCCTGCACGTTGTGCCTTTCAGCTCTAGGGCAAAGTAGCACACCCAGAGCAGAAGTCCTACTTCAGCCAGATCAGGCCTGCAAAGAAACTGCGTTTCACAGGCCTTTGGAAGAGATGTTCCCGGTAGGCTGTAAGAGCACTGTGCAGAGCGAGTTGTTTCTTAGCTTCCCAAAGAGCTGGAAGCAAGATGCTGTGGGGCCCAACTCGCCCTTTGGAAAGAAGCCTGCACGTTGTGCCTTTCAGCTCTAGGGCAAAGTAGCACACCCAGAGCAGAAGTCCTACTTCAGCCAGATCAGGCCTGCAAAGAAACTGCGTTTCACAGGCCTTTGGAAGAGATGTTCCCGGTACGCTGTAAGAGCACTGTGCAGAGCGAGTTGTTTCTTAGCTTCCCAAAGAGCTGGAAGCAAGATGCTGTGGGGCCCAACTCGCCCTTTGGAAAGAAGCCTGCACGTTGTGCCTTTCAGCTCTAGGGCAAAGTAGCACACCCAGAGCAGAAGTCCTACCTCAGACAGATCAGGCCTACAAAGAAACTGCGTTTCACAGGCCTTTGGAAGAGATGTTCCCGGTAGGCTGTAAGAGCACGGTGCAGAGCGAGTTGTTTCTTAGCTTCCCAAAGAGCTGGAAGCAAGATGCTGTGGCGCCCAACTCGCCCTTTGGAAAGAAGCCTGCACGTTGTGCCTTTCAGCTCTAGGGCAATGTAGCACACCCAGAGCAGAAGTCCTACTTCAGCCAGATCAGGCCTGCAAAGAAACTGCATTTCACAGGCCTTTGGAAGAGATGTTCCCGGTAGGCTGTAAGAGCACTGTGCAGAGCGAGTTGTTTCTTAGCTTCCCAAAGAGCTGGAAGCAAGATGCTGTGGGGCCCAGCTCGCCCTTTGGAAAGAAGCCTGCACGTTGTGCCTTTAAGCTCTAGGGCAAAGTAGCACACCCAGCAGAAGTCCTACTTCAGCCAGATCAGGCCTGCAAAGAAACTGCGTTTCACAGGCCTTTGGAAGAGATGTTCCCGGTAGGCTGTAAGAGCACTGTGCAGAGCGAGTTGTTTCTTAGCTTCCCAAAGAGCTGGAAGCAAGATGCTGTGGGGCCCAACTCGCCCCTTGGAAAGAAGCCTGCACGTTGTGCCTTTCAGCTCTAGGGCAAAGTAGCACACCCAGAGCAGAAGTCCTACTTCAGCCAGATCAGTCCTGCAAAGAAACTGCGTTTCACAGGCCTTTGGAAGAGATGTTCCCGGTAGGCTGTAAGAGCACTGTGCAGAGCGAGTTGTTTCTTAGCTTCCCAAAGAGCTGGAAGCAAGATGCTGTGGGGCCCAACTCGCCCTTTGGAAAGAAGCCTGCACGTTGTGCCTTTCAGCTCTAGGGCAAAGTAGCACACCCAGAGCAGAAGTCCTACTTCAGCCAGATCAGGCCTGCAAAGAAACTGCGTTTCACAGGCCTTTGGAAGAGATCTTCCCGGTAGGCTGTAAGAGCACTGTGCAGAGCGAGTTGTTTCTTAGCTTCCCAAAGAGCTGGAAGCAAGATGCTGTGGGGCCCAACTCGCCCTTTGGAAAGAAGCCTGCACGTTGTGCCTTTCAGCTCTAGGGCAATGTAGCACACCCAGAGCAGAAGTCCTACTTCAGCCAGATCAGGCCTGCAAAGAAACTGCGTTTCACAGGCCTTTGGAAGAGATCTTCCCACTAGGCTGTAAGAGCACTGTGCAGAGCGAGTTGTTTCTTAGCTTCCCAAAGAGCTGGAAGCAAGATGCTGTGGGGCCCAACTCGCCCTTTGGAAAGAAGCCTGCACGTTGTGCCTTTCAGCTCTAGGGCAAAGTAGCACACCCAGAGCAGAAGTCCTACTTCAGCCAGATCAGGCCTGCAAAGAAACTGCGTTTCACAGGCCTTTGGAAGAGATGTTCTCGGTAGGCTGTAAGAGCACTGTGCAGAGCGAGTTGTTTCTTAGCTTCCCAAAGAGCTGGAAGCAAGATGCTGTGGGGCCCAACTCGTCCTTTGGAAAGAAGCCTGCACGTTGTGCCTTTCAGCTCTAGGGTAAAGTAGCACACCCAGAGCAGAAGTCCTACTTCAGCCAGATCAGGCCTGCAAAGAAACTACGTTTCACAGGCCTTTGGAAGAGATGTTCCCGCTAGGCTGTAAGAGCACTGTGCAGAGCGAGTTGTTTCTTAGCTTCCCAAAGAGCTGGAAGCAAGATGCTGTGGGGCCCAACTCGCCCTTTGGAAAGAAGCCTGCACGTTGTGCCTTTCAGCTCTAGGGCAATGTAGCACACCCAGAGCAGAAGTCCTACTTCAGCCAGATCAGGCCTGCAAAGAAATTCCGTTTCACAGGCCTTTGGAAGAGATGTTCCCACTAGGCTGTAAGAGCACTGTGCAGAGCGAGTTGTTTCTTAGCTTCCCAAAGAGCTGGAAGCAAGATGCTGTGGGGCCCAACTCGCCCTTTGGAAAGAAGCCTGCACGTTGTGCCTTTCAGCTCTAGGGCAAAGTAGCACACCCAGAGCAGAAGTGCTACTTCAGCCAGATCAGGCCTGCAAAGAAACTGCGTTTCACAGGCCTTTGGAAGAGATGTTCCCGGTAGGCTGTAAGAGCACTGTTCAGAGCGAGTTGTTTCTTAGCTTCCCAAAGAGCTGGAAGCAAGATGCTGTGGGGCCCAACTCGCCCTTTGGAAAGAAGCCTGCACGTTGTGCCTTTCAGCTCTAGGGCAATGTAGCACACCCATAGCAGAAGTCCTACTTCAGCCAGATCAGGCCTGCAAAGAAACTGCGTTTCACAGGCCTTTGGAAGAGATGTTCCCGGTAGGCTGTAAGAGCACTGTGCAGAGCGAGTTGTTTCTTAGCTTCCCAAAGAGCTGGAAGCAAGATGCTGTGGGGCCAAAGTTGCCCTTTGGAAAGAAGCCTGCACGTTGTGCCTCTCAGCTCTAGGGCAAAGTAGCACACCCAGAGCAGAAGTCCTACCTCAGCCAAATCAGGCCTGCAAAGAAACTGCGTTTCACAGGCCTTTGGAAGAGATGTTCCCGGTAGGCTGTAAGAGCACGGTGCAGAGCGAGTTGTTTCTTAGCTTCCCAAAGAGCCGGAAGCAAGATGCTGTGGCGCCCAACTCGCCCCTTGGAAAGAAGCCTGCACATTGTGCCTTTCAGCTCTAGGGCAATGTAGCACACCCAGAGCAGAAGTCCTACTTCAGCCAGATCAGGCCTGCAAAGAAACTGCGTTTCACAGGCCTTTGGAAGAGATGTTCCCGGTAGGCTGTAAGAGCACTGTGCAGAGCGAGTTGTTTCTTAGCTTCCCAAAGAGCTGGAAGCAAGATGCTGTTGGGCCCAACTTGCCCTTTGGAAAGAAGCCTGCACGTTGTGCCTTTCAGCTCTAGGGCAATGTAGCACACCCAGAGCAGAAGTCCTACTTCAGCCAGATCAGGCCTGCAAAGAAAGTGAGTTACACAGGCCTTTGGAAGAGATCTTCCCGGTAGGCTGCAAGAGCACTGTGCAGAGCGAGTTGTTTCTTAGCTTCCCAAAGAGCTGGAAGAAAGATGCTGTGGGGCCCAACTCGCCCTTTGGAAAGAAGCCTGCACATTGTGCCTTTCAGCTCTAGGGCAATGTAGCACACCCAGAGCAGAAGTCCTACTTCAGCCAGATCAGGCCTGCAAAGAAACTGCGTTTCACAGGCCTTTGGAAGAGATGACCCCTGTAGGCTGTAAGAGCACTGTGCAGAGCGAGTTGTTTCTTAGCTTCCCAAAGAGCTGGAAGCAAGATGCTGTGGGGCCCAACACGCCCGTTGGAAAGAAGCCTGCACGTTGTGCCTTTCAGCTCTAGGGCAATGTAGCACACCCAGAGCAGAAGTCCTACTTCAGCCAGATCAGGCCTGCAAAGAAATTGCGTTTCAAGGGCCTTGGAAGAGATGTTCCCACTAGGCTGTAAGAGCACTGTGCAGAGCGAGTTGTTTCTTAGCTTCCCAAAGAGCTGGAAGCAAGATGCTGTGGGGCCCAACTCGCCCTTTGGAAAGAAGCCTGCACGTTGTGCCTTTCAGCTCTAGGGCAATGTAGCACACCCAGAGCAGAAGTGCTACTTCAGCCAGATCAGGCCTGCAAAGAAAGTGCGTTTCACAGGCCATTGGAAGAGATGTTCCCGGTAGGCTGTAAGAGCACTGTGCAGAGCGAGTTGTTTCTTAGCTTCCCAAAGAGCTGGAAGCAAGATGCTGTGGGGCCCAACTCGCCCTTTGGAAAGAAGCCTGCACGTTGTGCATTTCAGCTCTAGGGCAATGTAGCACACCCAGAGCTGAAGTGCTACTTCAGCCAGATCAGGCCTGCAAAGAAACTGCGTTTCACAGGCCTTTGGAAGAGATGTTCCCGGTAGGCTGTAAGAGCACTGTGCAGAGCGAGTTGTTTCTTAGCTTCCCAAAGAGCTGGAAGCAAGATGCTGTGGGGCCCAACTCGCCCTTTGGAAGGAAGCCTGCACGTTGTGCCTTTCAGCTCTAGGGCAAAGTAGCACACCCAGAGCAGAAGTCCTACTTCAGCCAGATCAGGCCTGCAAAGAAACTACGTTTCACAGGCCTTTGGAAGAGATGCTCCCGGTAGGCTGTAAGAGCACTGTGCAGAGCGAGTTGTTTCTTAGCTTCCCAAAGAGCTGGAAGCAAGATGCTGTGGGGCCCAACTCGCCAGTTGGAAAGAAGCCTGCACGTTGTGCCTTTCAGCTCTAGGGCAGTGTACCACACCCATAGCAGAATTCCTACTTCAGCCAGATCAGGCCTGCAAAGAAACTGCGTTTCACAGGCCTTAGGAAGAGATGTTCCCGGTAGGTTGTAAGAGCACTGTGCAGAGCGAGTTGTTTCTTAGCTTCCCTAAGAGCTGGAAGCAAGATGCTGTGGGGCCCAACTCGCCCCTTGGAAAGAAGCCTGCACGTTGTGCCTTTAAGCTCTAGGGCAATGCAGCACACCCATAGCAGAAGTCCTACTTCAGCCAGATCAGGCCTGCAAAGAAACTGCGTTTCACAGGCCTTTGGAAGAGATGTTCCCGGTACGCTGTAAGAGCACTGTGCAGAGCGAGTTGTTTCTTAGCTTCCCAAAGAGCTGGAAGCAAGATGCTGTTGGGCCCAGCTTGCGCTTTGGATAGAAGCCTGCACGTTGGGCCTTTCAGCTCTAGGGCAATGTAGCACACCCAGAGCAGAAGTCCTACTTCAGCCAGATCAGGCCTGCAAAGAAACTGCGTTTCGCAGGCCTTTGGAAGAGATGTTCCCGGTTGGCTGTAAGAGCACAGTGCAGAGCGAGTTGATTCTTAGGTTCCCAAAGAGCTGGAAGCAAGATGCTGTGGGGCCCAACTCGCCCTTTGGAAAGAAGCCTGTACGTTGTGCCTTTCAGCTCTAGGGCAATGTAGCACACCCAGACCAGAAGTCCTACTTCTGCCAGATCAGGCCTGCAAAGAAACTGCGTTTCACAGGCCTTTGGAAGAGATGTTCCCGGTAAGCTGTAAGAGCACTGTGCAGAGCGAGTTGTTTCTTAGCTTCCCAAAGAGCTGGAAGCAAGATGCTGTGGGGCCCAACTCGCCCTTTGGAAAGAAGCCTGCACGTTGTTCCTTTCAGCTGTAGGGCAATGTAGCACACCCAGAGCAGAAGTCCTACTTCAGCCAGATCAGTCCTGCAAAGAAACTGCGTTTCACAGGCCTTTGGAAGAGATGTTCCCGGTAGGCTGTAAGAGCACTGTGCAGAGGGAATTGTTTCTTAGCTTCCCATAGAGCTGGAAGCAAGATGCTGTGGGGCCCAACTCGCCCTTTGGAAAGAAGCCTGCACGTTGTGCCTTTCTACTCTAGGGCAATGTAGCACACCCAGAGCAGAAGTCCTACTTCAGCCAGATCAGGCCTGCAAAGAAACTGAGTTACACAGACCTTTGGAAGAGATCTTCCCGGTAGGCTGCAAGAGCACTGTGCAGAGCGAGTTGTTTCTTAGCTTCCCAAAGAGCTGGAAGCAAGATGCTGTGGGGCCCAACTCGCCCTTTGGAAAGAAGCCTGCACGTTGTGCCTTTCAGCTCTAGGGCAATGTAGCACACCCAGAGCAGAAGTCCTACTTCAGCCAGATCAGGCCTGCAAAGAAACTGCGTTTCAAGGGCCTTGGAAGAGATGTTCCCACTAGGCTGGAAGAGCACTGTGCAGAGCGAGTTGTTTCTTAGCTTCCCATAGAGCTGGAAGCAAGATGCTGTGGGGCCCAACTCGCCCTTTGGAAAGAAGCCTGCACGTTGTGCCTTTCAGCTCTAGGGCAATGTAGCACACCCTGAGCAGAAGTGCTACTTCAGCCAGATCAGGCCTGCAAAGAAACTGCGTTTCACAGGCCTTTGGAAGAGATGTTCCCGGTAGGCTGTAAGAGCACTGTGCAGAGCGAGTTGTTTCTTAGCTTCCCAAAGAGCTGGAAGCAAGATGCTGTGGGGCCCAACTCGCCCTTTGGAAGGAAGCCTGCACGTTGTGCCTTTCAGCTCTAGGGCAAAGTAGCACACCCAGAGCAGAAGTCCGACTTCAGCCAGATCAGGCCTGCAAAGAAACTACGTTTCACAGGCCTTTGGAAGAGATGTTCCCGGTAGGCTGTAAGAGCACTGTGCAGAGCGAGTTGTTTCTTAGCTTCCCAAAGAGCTGGAAGCAAGATGCTGTGGGGCCCAACTCGACAGTTGGAAAGAAGCCTGCACGTTGTGCCTTTCAGCTCTAGGGCAATGTAGCACACCCAGAGCAGAAGTCCTACTTCAGCCAGATCAGGCCTGCAAAGAAATTGCGTTTCAAGGGCCTTGGAAGAGATGTTCCCACTAGGCTGTAAGAGCACTGTGCAGAGCGAGTTGTTTCTTAGCGTCCCAAAGAGCTGGAAGCAAGATGCTGTGGGGCCCAACTCGCCCTTTGGAAAGAAGCCTGCACGTTGTGCCTTTCAGCTCTAGGGCAATGTAGCACACCCAGAGCAGAAGAGCTACTTCAGCCAGATCAGGACTGCAAAGAAAGTGCGTTTCACAGGCCTTTGGAAGAGATGTTCCCGGTACGCTGTAAGAGCACTGTGCAGAGCGAGTTGTTTCTTAGCTTCCCAAAGAGCTGGAAGCAAGATGCTGTGGGGCCCAACTCGCCCTTTGGAAAGAAGCCTGCACGTTGTGCCTTTCAGCTCTAGGGCAATGTAGCACACCCATAGCAGAAGTCCTACTTCAGCCAGATCAGGCCTGCAAAGCAACTGCGTTTCACAGGCCTTTGGAAGAGATGTTCCCGGTAGGTTGTAAGAGCACTGTGCAGAGCGAGTTGTTTCTTAGCTTCCCTAAGAGCTGGAAGCAAGATGCTGTGGGGCCCAACTCGCCCTTTGGAAAGAAGCCTGCACGTTGTGCCTTTCAGCTCTAGGGCAATGCAGCACACCCATAGCAGAAGTCCTACTTCAGCCAGATCAGGCCTGCAAAGAAACTGCGTTTCACAGGCCTTTGGAAGAGATGTTCCCGGTACGCTGTAAGAGCACTGTGCAGAGCGAGTTGTTTCTTAGCTTCCCAAAGAGCTGGAAGCAAGATGCTGTGGGGCCAAAGTTGCCCTTTGGAAAGAAGCCTGCACGTTGTGCCTTTCAGCTCTAGGGCAAAGTAGCACACCCAGAGCAGAAGTCCTACCTCAGACAAATCAGGCCTGCAAAGAAACTGCGTTTCACAGGCCTTTGGAAGAGATGTTCCCGGTAGGCTGTAAGAGCACGGTGCAGAGCGAGTTGTTTCTTATCTTCCCAAAGAGCTGGAAGCAAGATGCTGTGGCGCCCAACTCGCCCCTTGGAAAGAAGCCTGCACGTTGTGCCTTTCAGCTCTAGGGCAATGTAGCACAACCAGAGCAGAAGTCCTACTTCAGCCAGATCAGGCCTGCAAAGAAACTGCATTTCACAGGCCTTTGGAAGAGATGACCCCGGTAGGATGTAAGAGCACTGTGCAGAGCGAGTTGTTTCTTAGCTTCCCAAAGAGCTGGAAGCAAGATGCTGTGGGGCCCAGCTGGCGCTTTGGAAAGAAGCCTGCACGTTGTGCTTTTAAGCTCTATGGCAAAGTAGCACACACAGAAGTCCTACTTGAGCCAGATCAGGCCAGCAAAGAAACTGCGTTTCACAGGCCTTTGGAAGAGATGTTCCCGGTAGGCTGTAAGAGCACTGTGCAGAGCGAGTTGTTTCTTAGCTTCCCAAAGAGGTGGAAGCAAGATGCTGTGGGGCCCAACTCGCCCCTTGGAAAAAGCGTGCACGTTGTGCCTTTCAGCTCTAAGGCAATGTAGCACACCCAGAGCAGAAGTCCTACTTCAGCCAGATCAGGCCTGCAAAGAAACTGAGTTACACAGGCCTTTGGAAGAGATCTTCCCGGTAGGCTGCAAGAGCACTGTGCAGAGCGAGTTGTTTCTTAGCTTCCCAAAGAGCTGGAAGCAAGATGCTGTGGGGCCCAACTCGCCCTTTGGAAAGAAGCCTGCACGTTGGGCCTTTCAGCTCTAGGGCAATGTAGCACACCCAGAGCAGAAGTCCTACTTCAGCCAGATCAGGCCTGCAAAGAAATTGCGTTTCAAGGGCCTTGGAAGAGATGTTCCCACTACTCTGTAAGAGCACTGTGCAGAGCGAGTTGTTTCTTAGCTTCCCAAAGAGCCGGAAGCAAGATGCTGTGGGGCCCAACTCGCGCTTTGGAAAGAAGCCTGCACGTTGTGCCTTTCAGCTCTAGGGTAAAGTAGCACACCCAGAGCAGAAGTCATACTGCAGCCAGGTCAGGCCTGCAAAGAAACTACGTTTCACAAGCCTTTGGAAGAGATGTTCCCGGTAGGCTGTAAGAGCACTGTGCAGAGCGAGTTGTTTCTTAGCTTCCCAAAGAGCTGGAAGCAAGATGCTGTGGGGCCCAACTCGACAGTTGGAAAGAAGCCTGCACGTTGTGCCTTTCAGCTCTAGGGCAATGTAGCACACCCAGAGCAGAAGTCCTACTTCAGCCAGATCAGGCCTGCAAAGAAATTGCGTTTCAAGGGCCTTGGAAGAGATGTTCCCACTACTCTGTAAGAGCACTGTGCAGAGCGAGTTGTTTCTTAGCTTCCCAAAGAGCTGGAAGCAAGATGCTGTGGGGCCCAGCTGGCGCTTGGGAAAGAAGCCTGCACGTTGTGCCTTTAAGCTCTATGGCAAAGTAGCACACGCAGAAGTCCTACTTGAGCCAGATCAGGCCTGCAAAGAAAGTGCGTTTCACAGGCCTTTGGAAGAGATGTTCCCGGTAGGCTGTAAGAGCACTGTGCAGAGCGAGTTGTTTCTTAGCTTCCCAAAGAGGTGGAAGCAAGATGCTGTGGGGCCCAACTCGCCCTTTGGAAAAAGCGTGCACGTTGTGCCTTTCAGCTCTAGGGCAATGTAGCACACCCAGAGCAGAAGTCCTACTTCAGCCAGATCAGGCCTGCAAAGAAACTGAGTTACACAGGCCTTTGGAAGAGATCTTCCCGGTAGGCGTCAAGAGCACTGTGCAGAGCGAGTTGTTTCTTAGCTTCCCAAAGAGCTGGAAGCAAGATGCTGTGGGGCCCAACTCGCCCTTTGGAAAGAAGCCTGCACGTTGTGCCTTTCAGCTCTAGGGCAATGTAGCACACCCAGAGCAGAAGTGCTACTTCAGCCAGATCAGGCCTGCAAAGTAACTGCATTCCACAGGCCTTTGGAAGAGATGTTCCCGGTAGGCTGTAAGAGCACTGTGCAGAGCGAGTTGTTTCTTAGCTTCCCAAAGAGCTGGAAGAAAGATGCTGTGGGGCCCAACTCGCCCTTTGGAAAGAAGCCTGCACATTGTGCCTTTCAGCTCTAGGGCAATGCAGCACACCCAGAGCAGAAGTCCTACTTCAGCCAGATCAGGCCTGCAAAGAAACTGCGTTTCACAGGCCTTTGGAAGAGATGACCCCGGTAGGCTGTAAGAGCACTGTGCAGAGCGAGTTGTTTCTTAGCTTCCCAAAGAGCTGGAAGCAAGATGCTGTGGGGCCCAACTCGCCCTTTAGAAATAAGCCTGCACGTTGTGCCTTTCAGCTCTAGGGCAAAGTAGCACACCCAGAGCAGAAGTCCTACTTCAGCCAGATCAGGCCTGCAAAGAAACTGCGTTTAACAGGCCTTTGGAAGAGATGTTCCCGGTAGGCTGTAAGAGCACTGTGCAGAGCGAGTTGTTTCTTAGCTTCCCAAAGAGCTGGAAGCAAGATGCTGTGGGGCCCAACTCGCCCTTTGGAAGGAAGCCTGCACGTTGTGCCTTTCAGCTCTAGGGCAAAGTAGCACACCCAGAGCAGAAGTCCTACTTCAGCCAGATCAGGCCTGCAAAGAAACTGCGTTTCACAGGCCTTTAGAAGAGATGTTCCCGGTAGGCTGTAAGAGCACGGTGCAGAGCGAGTTGTTTCTGTGGTTCGCAAAGAGCTGGAAGCAAGATGCTGTGGCGCCCATCTCGCCCTTTGGAAAGAAGCCTGCATGTTTTGCCTTTCAGCTCTAGGGCAATGTAGCACACCCAGAGCAGAAGTCCTACATCAGCCAGATCAGGCCTGCAAAGAAACTGCGTTACACATGCCTTTGGAAGAGATGTTCCCACTAGGCTGTAAGAGCACTG
The DNA here is from genome assembly GCF_037783145.1 of Equus przewalskii. Lineage (NCBI taxonomy): Eukaryota > Metazoa > Chordata > Mammalia > Perissodactyla > Equidae > Equus > Equus przewalskii. The sequence goes on from NW_027228350.1 coordinate 344,096, forward strand.
AGCAGAGCGAGTTGTTTCTTAGCTTCCCAAAGAGCTGGAAGCAAGATGCTGTGGGGCCCAACTCGCCCTTTGGATAGAAGCCTGCACGTTGGGCCTTTCAGCTCTAGGGCAATGTAGCACACCCAGAGCAGAAGTCCTACTTCAGCCAGATCAGGCCTGCAAAGAAACTGCGTTTCGCAGGCCTTTGGAAGAGATGTTCCCGGTTGGCTGTAAGAGCACAGTGCAGAGCGAGTTGTTTCTTAGGTTCCCAAAGAGCTGGAAGCAAGATGCTGTGGGGCCCAACTCGCCCTTTGGAAAGAAGCCTGCACGTTGTGCCTTTCAGCTCTAGGGCAATGTAGCACACCCAGACCAGAAGTCCTACTTCTGCCAGATCAGGCCTGCAAAGAAACTGCGTTTCACAGGCCTTTGGAAGAGATGTTCCCGGTAAGCTGTAAGAGCACTGTGCAGAGCGAGTTGTTTCTTAGCTTCCCAAAGAGCTGGAAGCAAGATGCTGTGGGGCCCAACTCGCCCTTTGGAAAGAAGCCTGCACGTTGTTCCTTTCAGCTGTAAGGCAATGTAGCACACCAAGAGCAGAAGTCCTACTTCAGCCAGATCAGGCCTGCAAAGAAACTGCGTTTCACAGGCCTTTGGAAGAGATGTTCCCGGTAGGCTGTAAGAGCACTGTGCAGAGCGAGTTGTTTCTTAGCTTCCCATAGAGCTGGAAGCAAGATGCTGTGGGGCCCAACTCGCCCTTTGGAAAGAAGCCTGCACGTTGTGCCTTTCAGCTCTAGGGCAATGTAGTACACCCAGAGCAGAAGTCCTACTTCAGCCAGATCAGGCCTGCAAAGAAAGTGCGTTTCACAGGCCTTTGGAAGAGATGTTCCCGGTAGGCTGTAAGAGCACTGTGCAGAGCGAGTTGTTTCTTAGCTTCCCAAAGAGCTGGAAGCAAGATGCTGTGGGGCCCAACTCGCGCTTTGGAAAGAAGCCTGCACGTTGTGCCTTTAAGCTCTATGGCAAAGTAGCACACCCAGACAGAAGTCCTACTTGAGCCAGATCAGGCCTGCAAAGAAACTGCGTTTCACAGGCCTTTGGAAGAGATGTTCCCGGTAGGCTGTAAGAGCACTGTGCAGAGCGAGTTGTTTCTTAGCTTCCCAAAGAGCTGGAAGCAAGATGCTGTGGGGCCCAACTCGCCCTTTGGAAAGAAGCCTGCACGTTGTGCCTTTCAGCTCTAGGGCAATGTAGCACACCCAGAGCAGAAGTCCTACTTCAGCCAGATCAGTCCTGCAAAGAAACTGCGTTTCACAGGCCTTTGGAAGAGATGTTCCCGGTAGGCTGTAAGAGCACTGTGCAGAGCGAGTTGTTTCTTAGCTTCCCATAGAGCTGGAAGCAAGATGCTGTGGGGCCCAACTCGCCCCTTGGAAAGAAGCCTGCACGTTGTGCCTTTCAGCTCTAGGGCAATGTAGCACACCCAGAGCAGAAGTCCTACTTCAGCCAGATCAGGCCTGCAAAGAAACTGCGTTTCACAGGCCTTTGGAAGAGATCTTCCCGGTAGGCTGTAAGAGCACTGTGCAGAGCGAGTTGTTTCTTAGCTTCCCAAAGAGCTGGAAGCAAGATGCTGTGGGGCCCAACTCGCCCTTTGGAAAGAAGCCTGCACGTTGTGCCTTTCAGCTCTAGGGCAAAGTAGCACACCCAGAGCAGAAGTCCTACTTCAGCCAGATCAGGCCTGCAAAGAAACTGCGTTTCACAGGCCTTTGGAAGAGATGTTCCCACTAGGCTGTAAGAGCACTGTGCAGAGCGAGTTGTTTCTTAGCTTCCCAAAGAGCTGGAAGCAAGATGCTGTGGGGCCCAACTCGCCCTTTGGAAAGAAGCCTGCACGTTGTGCCTTTCAGCTCTAGGGCAAAGTAGCACACCCAGAGCAGAAGTGCTACTTCAGCCAGATCAGGCCTGCAAAGAAACTGCGTTTCACAGGCCTTTGGAAGAGATGTTCCCGGTAGGCTGTAAGAGCACTGTGCAGAGCGAGTTGTTTCTTAGCTTCCCAAAGAGCTGGAAGCAAGATGCTGTGGGGCCCAACTCGCCCTTTGGAAAGAAGCCTGCACGTTGTGCCTTTCAGCTCTAGGGCAAAGTAGCACACCCAGAGCAGAAGTCCTACTTCAGCCAGATCAGGCCTGCAAAGAAACTGCGTTTCACAGGCCTTTGGAAGAGATGTTCCCAGTAGGCTGTAAGAGCACTGTGCAGAGCGAGTTGTTTCTTAGCTTCCCAAAGAGCTGGAAGCAAGATCCTGTGGGGCCCAACTCGCCCTTTGGAAAGAAGCCTGCACGTTGTGCCTTTCAGCTCTAGGGCAAAGTAGCACACCCAGAGCAGAAGTCCTACTTCAGCCAGATCAGGCCTGCAAAGAAACTGCGTTTCACAGGCCTTTGGAAGAGATGTTCCCGGTAGGCTGTAAGAGCACTGTGCAGAGCGAGTTGTTTCTTAGCTTCCCAAAGAGCTGGAAGCAAGATGCTGTGGGGCCCAACTCGCCCTTTGGAAAGAAGCCTGCACGTTGTGCCTTTCAGCTCTAGGGCAAAGTAGCACACCCAGAGCAGAAGTCCTACTTCAGCCAGATCAGGCCTGCAAAGAAACTGCGTTTCACAGGCCTTTGGAAGAGATGTTCCCGGTAGGCTGTAAGAGCACTGTGCAGAGCGAGTTGTTTCTTAGCTTCCCAAAGAGCTGGAAGCAAGATGCTGTGGGGCCCAACTCGCCCTTTGGAAAGAAGCCTGCACGTTGTGCCTTTCAGCTCTAGGGCAAAGTAGCACACCCAGAGCAGAAGTCCTACTTCAGCCAGATCAGGCCTGCAAAGAAACTGCGTTTCACAGGCCTTTGGAAGAGATGTTCCCGGTAGGCTGTAAGAGCACGGTGCAGAGCGAGTTGTTTCTTTGCTTCCCAAAGAGCTGGAAGCAAGATGCTGTGGGGCCCAACTCGCCCTTTGGAAAGAAGCCTGCACGTTGTGCCTTTCAGCTCTAGGGCAAAGTAGCACACCCAGAGCAGAAGTCCTACTTCAGCCAGATCAGGCCTGCAAAGAAACTGCGTTTCACAGGCCTTTGGAAGAGATGTTCCCACTAGGCTGTAAGAGCACTGTGCAGAGCGAGTTGTTTCTTAGCTTCCCAAAGAGCTGGAAGCAAGATGCTGTGGGGCCCAACTCGCCCTTTGGAAAGAAGCCTGCACGTTGTGCCTTTCAGCTCTAGGGCAAAGTAGCACACCCAGAGCAGAAGTCCTACTTCAGCCAGATCAGGCCTGCAAAGAAACTGCGTTTCACAGGCCTTTGGAAGAGATGTTCCCGGTAGGCTGTAAGAGCACTGTGCAGAGCGAGTTGTTTCTTAGCTTCCCAAAGAGCTGGAAGCAAGATGCTGTGGGGCCCAACTCGCCCTTTGGAAAGAAGCCTGCACGTTGTGCCTTTCAGCTCTAGGGCAAAGTAGCACACCCAGAGCAGAAGTCCTACTTCAGCCAGATCAGGCCTGCAAAGAAACTGCGTTTCACAGGCCTTTGGAAGAGATGTTCCCGGTAGGCTGTAAGAGCACTGTGCAGAGCGAGTTGTTTCTTAGCTTCCCAAAGAGCTGGAAGCAAGATGCTGTGGGGCCCAACTCGCCCTTTGGAAAGAAGCCTGCACGTTGTGCCTTTCAGCTCTAGGGCAAAGTAGCACACCCAGAGCAGAAGTCCTACTTCAGCCAGATCAGGCCTGCAAAGAAACTGCGTTTCACAGGCCTTTGGAAGAGATGTTCCCGGTAGGCTGTAAGAGCACTGTGCAGAGCGAGTTGTTTCTTAGCTTCCCAAAGAGCTGGAAGCAAGATGCTGTGGGGCCCAACTCGCCCTTTGGAAAGAAGCCTGCACGTTGTGCCTTTCAGCTCTAGGGCAAAGTAGCACACCCAGAGCAGAAGTCCTACTTCAGCCAGATCAGGCCTGCAAAGAAACTGCGTTTCACAGGCCTTTGGAAGAGATGTTCCCGGTAGGCTGTAAGAGCACTGTGCAGAGCGAGTTGTTTCTTAGCTTCCCAAAGAGCTGGAAGCAAGATGCTGTGGGGCCCAACTCGCCCTTTGGAAAGAAGCCTGCACGTTGTGCCTTTCAGCTCTAGGGCAAAGTAGCACACCCAGAGCAGAAGTCCTACTTCAGCCAGATCAGGCCTGCAAAGAAACTGCGTTTCACAGGCCTTTGGAAGAGATGTTCCCGGTAGGCTGTAAGAGCACTGTGCAGAGCGAGTTGTTTCTTAGCTTCCCAAAGAGCTGGAAGCAAGATGCTGTGGGGCCCAACTCGCCCTTTGGAAAGAAGCCTGCACGTTGTGCCTTTCAGCTCTAGGGCAAAGTAGCACACCCAGAGCAGAAGTCCTACTTCAGCCAGATCAGGCCTGCAAAGAAACTGCGTTTCACAGGCCTTTGGAAGAGATGTTCCCGGTAGGCTGTAAGAGCACTGTGCAGAGCGAGTTGTTTCTTAGCTTCCCAAAGAGCTGGAAGCAAGATGCTGTGGGGCCCAACTCGCCCTTTGGAAAGAAGCCTGCACGTTGTGCCTTTCAGCTCTAGGGCAAAGTAGCACACCCAGAGCAGAAGTCCTACTTCAGCCAGATCAGGCCTGCAAAGAAACTGCGTTTCACAGGCCTTTGGAAGAGATGTTCCCGGTAGGCTGTAAGAGCACTGTGCAGAGCGAGTTGTTTCTTAGCTTCCCAAAGAGCTGGAAGCAAGATGCTGTGGGGCCCAACTCGCCCTTTGGAAAGAAGCCTGCACGTTGTGCCTTTCAGCTCTAGGGCAAAGTAGCACACCCAGAGCAGAAGTCCTACTTCAGCCAGATCAGGCCTGCAAAGAAACTGCGTTTCACAGGCCTTTGGAAGAGATGTTCCCGGTAGGCTGTAAGAGCACTGTGCAGAGCGAGTTGTTTCTTAGCTTCCCAAAGAGCTGGAAGCAAGATGCTGTGGGGCCCAACTCGCCCTTTGGAAAGAAGCCTGCACGTTGTGCCTTTCAGCTCTAGGGCAAAGTAGCACACCCAGAGCAGAAGTCCTACTTCAGCCAGATCAGGCCTGCAAAGAAACTGCGTTTCACAGGCCTTTGGAAGAGATGTTCCCGGTAGGCTGTAAGAGCACTGTGCAGAGCGAGTTGTTTCTTAGCTTCCCAAAGAGCTGGAAGCAAGATGCTGTGGGGCCCAACTCGCCCTTTGGAAAGAAGCCTGCACGTTGTGCCTTTCAGCTCTAGGGCAAAGTAGCACACCCAGAGCAGAAGTCCTACTTCAGCCAGATCAGGCCTGCAAAGAAACTGCGTTTCACAGGCCTTTGGAAGAGATGTTCCCGGTAGGCTGTAAGAGCACTGTGCAGAGCGAGTTGTTTCTTAGCTTCCCAAAGAGCTGGAAGCAAGATGCTGTGGGGCCCAACTCGCCCTTTGGAAAGAAGCCTGCACGTTGTGCCTTTCAGCTCTAGGGCAAAGTAGCACACCCAGAGCAGAAGTCCTACTTCAGCCAGATCAGGCCTGCAAAGAAACTGCGTTTCACAGGCCTTTGGAAGAGATGTTCCCGGTAGGCTGTAAGAGCACTGTGCAGAGCGAGTTGTTTCTTAGCTTCCCAAAGAGCTGGAAGCAAGATGCTGTGGGGCCCAACTCGCCCTTTGGAAAGAAGCCTGCACGTTGTGCCTTTCAGCTCTAGGGCAAAGTAGCACACCCAGAGCCGAAGTCCTACTTCAGCCAGATCAGGCCTGCAAAGAAACTGCGTTTCACAGGCCTTTGGAAGAGATGTTCCCGGTAGGCTGTAAGAGCACTGTGCAGAGCGAGTTGTTTCTTAGCTTCCCAAAGAGCTGGAAGCAAGATGCTGTGGGGCCCAACTCGCCCTTTGGAAAGAAGCCTGCACGTTGTGCCTTTCAGCTCTAGGGCAAAGTAGCACACCCAGAGCAGAAGTCCTACTTCAGCCAGATCAGGCCTGCAAAGAAACTGCGTTTCACAGGCCTTTGGAAGAGATGTTCCCGGTAGGCTGTAAGAGCACTGTGCAGAGCGAGTTGTTTCTTAGCTTCCCAAAGAGCTGGAAGCAAGATGCTGTGGGGCCCAACTCGCCCTTTGGAAAGAAGCCTGCACGTTGTGCCCTTCAGCTCTAGGGCAAAGTAGCACACCCAGAGCAGAAGTCCTACTTCGGCCAGATCAGGCCTGCAAAGAAACTGCGTTTCACAGGCCTTTGGAAGAGATGTTCCCGGTAGGCTGTAAGAGCACTGTGCAGAGCGAGTTGTTTCTTAGCTTCCCAAAGAGCTGGAAGCAAGATGCTGTGGGGCCCAACTCGCCCTTTGGAAAGAAGCCTGCACGTTGTGCCTTTCAGCTCTAGGGCAAAGTAGCACACCCAGAGCAGAAGTCCTACTTCAGCCAGATCAGGCCTGCAAAGAAACTGCGTTTCACAGGCCTTTGGAAGAGATGTTCCCTCTAGGCTGTAAGAGCACTGTGCAGAGCGAGTTGTTTCTTAGCTTCCCAAAGAGCGGGAAGCAAGATGCTGTGGGGCCCAACTCGCCCTTTGGAAAGAAGCCTGCACGTTGTGCCTTTCAGCTCTAGGGCAAAGTAGCACACCCAGAGCAGAAGTCCTACTTCAGCCAGATCAGGCCTGCAAAGAAACTGCGTTTCACAGGCCTTTGGAAGAGATGTTCCCTCTAGGCTGTAAGAGCACTGTGCAGAGCGAGTTGTTTCTTAGCTTCCCAAAGAGCTGGAAGCAAGATGCTGTGGGGCCCAACTCGCCCTTTGGAAAGAAGCCTGCACGTTGTGCCTTTCAGCTCTAGGGCAAAGTAGCACACCCAGAGCAGAAGTCCTACTTCAGCCAGATCAGGCCTGCAAAGAAACTGCGTTTCACAGGCCTTTGGAAGAGATGTTCCCGGTAGGCTGTAAGAGCACTGTGCAGAGCGAGTTGTTTCTTAGCTTCCCAAAGAGCTGGAAGCAAGATGCTGTGGGGCCCAACTCGCCCTTTGGAAAGAAGCCTGCACGTTGTGCCTTTCAGCTCTAGGGCAAAGTAGCACACCCAGAGCAGAAGTCCTACTTCAGCCAGATCAGGCCTGCAAAGAAACTGCGTTTCACAGGCCTTTGGAAGAGATGTTCCCGGTAGGCTGTAAGAGCACTGTGCAGAGCGAGTTGTTTCTTAGCTTCCCAAAGAGCTGGAAGCAAGATGCTGTGGGGCCCAACTCGCCCTTTGGAAAGAAGCCTGCACGTTGTGCCTTTCAGCTCTAGGGCAAAGTAGCACACCCAGAGCAGAAGTCCTACTTCAGCCAGATCAGGCCTGCAAAGAAACTGCGTTTCACAGGCCTTTGGAAGAGATGTTCCCGGTAGGCTGTAAGAGCACTGTGCAGAGCGAGTTGTTTCTTAGCTTCCCAAAGAGCTGGAAGCAAGATGCTGTGGGGCCCAACTCGCCCTTTGGAAAGAAGCCTGCACGTTGTGCCTTTCAGCTCTAGGGCAAAGTAGCACACCCAGAGCAGAAGTCCTACTTCAGCCAGATCAGGCCTGCAAAGAAACTGCGTTTCACAGGCCTTTGGAAGAGATGTTCCCGGTAGGCTGTAAGAGCACTGTGCAGAGCGAGTTGTTTCTTAGCTTCCCAAAGAGCTGGAAGCAAGATGCTGTGGGGCCCAACTCGCCCTTTGGAAAGAAGCCTGCACGTTGTGCCTTTCAGCTCTAGGGCAAAGTAGCACACCCAGAGCAGAAGTCCTACTTCAGCCAGATCAGGCCTGCAAAGAAACTGCGTTTCACAGGCCTTTGGAAGAGATGTTCCCGGTAGGCTGTAAGAGCACTGTGCAGAGCGAGTTGTTTCTTAGCTTCCCAAAGAGCTGGAAGCAAGATGCTGTGTGGCCCAACTCGCCCTTTGGAAAGAAGCCTGCACGTTGTGCCTTTCAGCTCTAGGGCAAAGTAGCACACCCAGAGCAGAAGTCCTACTTCAGCCAGATCAGGCCTGCAAAGAAACTGCGTTTCACAGGCCTTTGGAAGAGATGTTCCCGGTAGGCTGTAAGAGCACTGTGCAGAGCGAGTTGTTTCTTAGCTTCCCAAAGAGCTGGAAGCAAGATGCTGTGGGGCCCAACTCGCCCTTTGGAAAGAAGCCTGCACGTTGTGCCTTTCAGCTCTAGGGCAAAGTAGCACACCCAGAGCAGAAGTCCTACTTCAGCCAGATCAGGCCTGCAAAGAAACTGCGTTTCACAGGCCTTTGGAAGAGATGTTCCCGGTAGGCTGTTAGACCACTGTGCAGAGCGAGTTGTTTCTTAGCTTCCCAAAGAGCTGGAAGCAAGATGCTGTGGGGCCCAACTCGCCCTTTGGAAAGAAGCCTGCACGTTGTGCCTTTCAGCTCTAGGGCAAAGTAGCACACCCAGAGCAGAAGTCCTACTTCAGCCAGATCAGGCCTGCAAAGAAACTGCGTTTCACAGGCCTTTGGAAGAGATGTTCCCGGTAGGCTGTAAGAGCACTGTGCAGAGCGAGTTGTTTCTTAGCTTCCCAAAGAGCTGGAAGCAAGATGCTGTGGGTCCCAACTCGCCCTTTCGAAAGAAGCCTGCACGTTGTGCCTTTCAGCTCTAGGGCAAAGTAGCACACCCAGAGCATAAGTCCTACTTCAGCCAGATCAGGCCTGCAAAGAAACTGCGTTTCACAGGCCTTTGGAAGAGATGTTCCCGGTAGGCTGTAAGAGCACTGTGCAGAGCGAGTTGTTTCTTAGCTTCCCAAAGAGCTGGAAGCAAGATGCTGTGGGGCCCAACTCGCCCTTTGGAAAGAAGCCTGCACGTTGTGCCTTTCAGCTCTAGGGCAAAGTAGCACACCCAGAGCAGAAGTCCTACTTCAGCCATATCAGACCTGCAAAGAAACTGCGTTTCACAGTCCTTTGGAAGAGATGTTCCCGGTAGGCTGTAAGAGCACTGTGCAGAGCGAGTTGTTTCTTAGCTTCCCAAAGAGCTGGAAGCAAGATGCCGTGGGGCCCAACTCGCCCCTTGGAAAGAAGCCTGCACGTTGTGCCTTTCAGCTCTAGGGCAAAGTAGCACACCCAGAGCAGAAGTCCTACTTCAGCCAGATCAGGCCTGCAAAGAAACTGCGTTTCACAGGCCTTTGGAAGAGATGTTCCCGGTAGGCTGTAAGAGCACTGTGCAGAGCGAGTTGTTTCTTAGCTTCCCAAAGAGCTGGAAGCAAGATGCTGTGGGGCCCAACTCGCCCTTTGGAAAGAAGCCTGCACGTTGTGCCTTTCAGCTCTAGGGCAAAGTAGCACACCCAGAGCAGAAGTCCTACTTCAGCCAGATCAGGCCTGCAAAGAAACTGCGTTTCACAGGCCTTTGGAAGAGATGTTCCCGGTAGGCTGTAAGAGCACTGTGCAGAGCGAGTTGTTTCTTAGCTTCCCAAAGAGCTGGAAGCAAGATGCTGTGGGGCCAAACTCGCCCTTTGGAAAGAAGCCTGCACGTTGTGACTTTCAGCTCTAGGGCAATGTAGCACACCCAGATCAGAAGTCCTACTTCAGCCAGATCAGGCCTGCAAAGAAACTGCGTTTCACAGGCCTTTGGAAGAGATGTTCCCTCTAGGCTGTAAGAGCACTGTGCAGAGCGAGTTGTTTCTTAGCTTCCCAAAGAGCGGGAAGCAAGATGCTGTGGGGCCCAACTCGCCCTTTGGAAAGAAGCCTGCACGTTGTGCCTTTCAGCTCTAGGGCAAAGTAGCACACCCAGAGCAGAAGTCCTACTTCAGCCAGATCAGGCCTGCAAAGAAACTGCGTTTCACAGGCCTTTGGAAGAGATGTTCCCGGTAGGCTGTAAGAGCACTGTGCAGAGCGAGTTGTTTCTTAGCTTCCCAAAGTGCTGGAAGCAAGAAGCTGTGGAGCCCAACTCGCCCTTTGGAAAGAAGCCTGCACGTTGTGCCTTTCAGCTCTAGGGCAAAGTAGCACACCCAGAGCAGAAGTCCTACTTCAGCCAGATCAGGCCTGCAAAGAAACTGCGTTTCACAGGCCTTTGGAAGAGATGTTCCCGGTAGGCTGTAAGAGCACTGTGCAGAGCGAGTTGTTTCTTAGCTTCCCAAAGAGCTGGAAGCAAGATGCTGTGGGGCCCAACTCGCCCTTTGGAAAGAAGCCTGCACGTTGTGCCTTTCAGCTCTAGGGCAATGTAGCACACCCAGAGCAGAAGTCCTACTTCAGCCAGATCAGGCCTGCAAAGAAACTGCGTTTCACAGGCCTTTGGAAGAGATGTTCCCTCTAGGCTGTAAGAGCACTGTGCAGAGCGAGTTGTTTCTTAGCTTCCCAAAGAGCGGGAAGCAAGATGCTGTGGGGCCCAACTCGCCCTTTGGAAAGAAGCCTGCACGTTGTGCCTTTCAGCTCTAGGGCAATGTAGCACACCCAGAGCAGAAGTCCTACTTCAGCCAGATCAGGCCTGCAAAGAAACTGCGTTTCACAGGCCTTTGGAAGAGATGTTCCCTCTAGGCTGTAAGAGCACTGTGCAGAGCGAGTTGTTTCTTAGCTTCCCAAAGAGCTGGAAGCAAGATGCTGTGTGGCACAACTCGCCCTTTGGAAAGAAGCCTGCACGTTGTGCCTTTCAGCTCTAGGGCAAAGTAGCACACCCAGAGCAGAAGTCCTACTTCAGCCAGATCAGGCCTGCACAGAAACTGCGTTTCACAGGCCTTTGGAAGAGATGTTCCCGGTAGGCTGTAAGAGCACTGTGCAGAGCGAGTTGTTTCTTAGCTTCCCAAAGAGCTGGAAGCAAGATGCTGTGTGGCCCAACTCGCCCTTTGGAAAGAAGCCTGCACGTTGTGCCTTTCAGCTCTAGGGCAATGTAGCACACCCAGAGCAGAAGTCCTACTTCAGCCAGATCAGGCCTGCAAAGAAACTGCGTTTCACAGGCCTTTGGAAGAGATGTTCCCGGTAGGCTGTAAGAGCACTGTGCAGAGCGAGTTGTTTCTTAGCTTCCCAAAGAGCTGGAAGCAAGATGCTGTGGGGCCCAACTCGCCCTTTGGAAAGAAGCCTGCACGTTGTGCCTTTCAGCTCTAGGGCAATGTAGCACACCCAGAGCAGAAGTCCTACTTCAGCCAGATCAGGCCTGCAAAGAAACTGCGTTTCACAGGCCTTTGGAAGAGATGTTCCCGGTAGGCTGTAAGAGCACTGTGCAGAGCGAGTTGTTTCTTAGCATCCCAAAGAGCTGGAAGCAAGATGCTGTGGGGCCCAACTCGCCCTTTGGAAAGAAGCCTGCACCTTGTGCCTTTCAGCTCTAGGGCAATGTAGAACACCCAGAGCAGAAGTCCTACTTCGGCCAGATCAGGCCTGAAAAGAAACTGCGTTTCACAGGCCTTTGGAAGAGATGTTCCCGGTAGGCTGTAAGAGCACTGTGCAGAGCGAGTTGTTTCTTAGCTTCCCAAAGAGCTGGAAGCAAGATGCTGTGGGTCCCAACTCGCCCTTTCGAAAGAAGCCTGCACGTTGTGCCTTTCAGCTCTAGGGCAAAGTAGCACACCCAGAGCAGAAGTCCTACTTCAGCCAGATCAGGCCTGCAAAGAAACTGCGTTTCACAGGCCTTTGGAAGAGATGTTCCCGGTAGGCTGTAAGAGCACTGTGCAGAGCGAGTTGTTTCTTAGCTTCCCAAAGAGCTGGAAGCAAGATGCTGTGGGGCCCAACTCGCCCTTTGGAAAGAAGCCTGCACGTTGTGCCTTTCAGCTCTAGGGCAAAGTAGCACACCCAGAGCAGAAGTCCTACTTCAGCCAGATCAGGCCTGCAAAGAAACTGCGTTTCACAGGCCTTTGGAAGAGATGTTCCCGGTAGGCTTTAAGAGCACTGTGCAGAGCGAGTTGTTTCTTAGCTTCCCAAAGAGCTGGAAGCAAGATGCTGTGTGGCCCAACTCGCCCTTTGGAAAGAAGCCTGCACGTTGTGCCTTTCAGCTCTTGGGCAATGTAGCACACCCAGAGCAGAAGTCCTACTTCAGCCAGATCAGGCCTGCAAAGAAACTGCGTTTCACAGGCCTTTGGAAGAGATGTTCCCGGTAGGCTGTAAGAGCACTGTGCAGAGCGAGTTGTTTCTTAGCTTCCCAAAGAGCTGGAAGCAAGATGCTGTGGGGCCCAACTCGCCCTTTGGAAAGAAGCCTGCACGTTGTGCCTTTCAGCTCTAGGGCAATGTAGCACACCCAGAGCAGAAGTCCTACTTCAGCCAGATCAGGCCTGCAAAGAAACTGCGTTTCACAGGCCTTTGGAAGAGATGTTCCCGGTACGCTGTTAGAGCACTGTGCAGAGCGAGTTGTTTCTTAGCTTCCCAAAGAGCTGGAAGAAAGATGCTGTGGGGCCCAACTCGCCCTTTGGAAAGAAGCCTGCACGTTGTGCCTTTCAGCTCTAGGGCAATGTAGAACACCCAGAGCAGAAGTCCTACTTCAGCCAGATCAGGCCTGCAAAGAAACTGCGTTTCACAGGCCTTTGGAAGAGATGTTCCCGGTAGGCTGTAAGAGCACTGTGCAGAGCGAGTTGTTTCTTAGCTTCCCAAAGAGCTGGAAGCAAGATGCTGTGGGGCCCAACTCGCCCTTTGGAAAGAAGCCTGCACGTTGTGCCTTTCAGCTCTAGGGCAAAGTAGCACACCCAGAGCAGAAGTCCTACTTCAGCCAGATCAGGCCTGCAAAGAAACTGCGTTTCACAGGCCTTTGGAAGAGATGTTCCCGGTAGGCTGTAAGAGCACTGTGCAGAGCGAGTTGTTTCTTAGCTTCCCAAAGAGCTGGAAGCAAGATGCTGTGGGGCCCAACTCGCCCTTTGGAAAGAAGCCTGCACCTTGTGCCTTTCAGCTCTAGGGCAAAGTAGCACACCCAGAGCAGAAGTCCTACTTCAGCCAGATCAGGCCTGCAAAGAAACTGCGTTTCACAGGCCTTTGGAAGAGATTTTCCCGGTAGGCTGTAAGAGCACTGTGCAGAGCGAGTTGTTTCTTAGCTTCCCAAAGAGCTGGAAGCAAGATGCTGTGGGGCCCAACTCGCCCTTTCGAAAGAAGCCTGCACGTTGTGCCTTTCAGCTCTAGGGCAATGTAGCACACCCAGAGCAGAAGTCCTACTTCAGCCAGATCAGGCCTGCAAAGAAACTGCGTTTCACAGGCCTTTGGAAGAGATGTTCCCGGTAGGCTGTAAGAGCACTGTGCAGAGCGAGTTGTTTCTTAGCTTCCCAAAGAGCTGGAAGCAAGATGCTGTGGGGCCCAACTCGCCCTTTGGAAAGAAGCCTGCACGTTGTGCCTTTCAGCTCTAGGGCAAAGTAGCACACCCAGAGCAGAAGTCCTACTTCAGCCAGATCAGGCCTGCAAAGAAACTGCGTTTCACAGGCCTTTGGAAGAGATGTTCCCGGTAGGCTGTAAGAGCACTGTGCAGAGCGAGTTGTTTCTTAGCTTCCCAAAGAGCTGGAAGCAAGATGCTGTGTGGCCCAACTCGCCCTTTGGAAAGAAGCCTGCACGTTGTGCCTTTCAGCTCTAGGGCAAAGTAGCACACCCAGAGCAGAAGTCCTACTTCAGCCAGATCAGGCCTGCAAAGAAACTGCGTTTCACAGGCCTTTGGAAGAGATGTTCCCGGTAGGCTGTAAGAGCACTGTGCAGAGCGAGTTGTTTCTTAGCTTCCCAAAGAGCTGGAAGCAAGATGCTGTGGGGCCCAACTCGCCCTTTGGAAAGAAGCCTGCACGTTGTGCCTTTCAGCTCTAGGGCAAAGTAGCACACCCAGAGCAGAAGTCCTACTTCAGCCAGATCAGGCCTGCAAAGAAACTGCGTTTCACAGGCCTTTGGAAGAGATGTTCCCGGTAGGCTGTAAGAGCACTGTGCAGAGCGAGTTGTTTCTTAGCTTCCCAAAGAGCTGGAAGCAAGATGCTGTGGGGCCCAACTCGCCCTTTGGAAAGAAGCCTGCACGTTGTGCCTTTCAGCTCTAGGGCAAAGTAGAACACCCAGAGCAGAAGTCCTACTTCAGCCAGATCAGGCCTGCAAAGAAACTGCGTTTCACAGGCCTTTGGAAGAGATGTTCCCGGTAGGCTGTAAGAGCACTGTGCAGAGCGAGTTGTTTCTTAGCTTCCCAAAGAGCTGGAAGCAAGATGCTGTGGGGCCCAACTCGCCCTTTGGAAAGAAGCCTGCACGTTGTGCCTTTCAGCTCTAGGGCAAAGTAGCACACCCAGAGCAGAAGTCCTACTTCAGCCAGATCAGGCCTGCAAAGAAACTGCGTTTCACAGGCCTTTGGAAGAGATGTTCCCGGTAGGCTGTAAGAGCACTGTGCAGAGCGAGTTGTTTCTTAGCTTCCCAAAGAGCTGGAAGCAAGATGCTGTGGGGCCCAACTCGCCCTTTGGAAAGAAGCCTGCACGTTGTGCCTTTCAGCTCTAGGGCAAAGTAGCACACCCAGAGCAGAAGTCCTACTTCAGCCAGATCAGGCCTGCAAAGAAACTGCGTTTCACAGGCCTTTGGAAGAGATGTTCCCGGTAGGCTGTAAGAGCACTGTGCAGAGCGAGTTGTTTCTTAGCTTCCCAAAGAGCTGGAAGCAAGATGCTGTGGGGCCCAACTCGCCCTTTGGAAAGAAGCCTGCACGTTGTGCCTTTCAGCTCTAGGGCAAAGTAGCACACCCAGAGCAGAAGTCCTACTTCAGCCAGATCAGGCCTGCAAAGAAACTGCGTTTCACAGGCCTTTGGAAGAGATGTTCCCGGTAGGCTGTAAGAGCACTGTGCAGAGCGAGTTGTTTCTTAGCTTCCCAAAGAGCTGGAAGCAAGATGCTGTGGGGCCCAACTCGCCCTTTGGAAAGAAGCCTGCACGTTGTGCCTTTCAGCTCTAGGGCAAAGTAGCACACCCAGAGCAGAAGTGCTACTTCAGCCAGATCAGGCCTGCAAAGAAACTGCGTTTCACAGGCCTTTGGAAGAGATGTTCCCGGTAGGCTGTAAGAGCACTGTGCAGAGCGAGTTGTTTCTTAGCTTCCCAAAGAGCTGGAAGCAAGATGCTGTGGGGCCCAACTCGCCCTTTGGAAAGAAGCCTGCACGTTGTGCCTTTCAGCTCTAGGGCAAAGTAGCACACCCAGAGCAGAAGTCCTACTTCAGCCAGATCAGGCCTGCAAAGAAACTGCGTTTCACAGGCCTTTGGAAGAGATGTTCCCGCTAGGCTGTAAGAGCACTGTGCAGAGCGAGTTGTTTCTTAGCTTCCCAAAGAGCGGGAAGCAAGATGCTGTGGGGCCCAACTCGCCCTTTGGAAAGAAGCCTGCACGTTGTGCCTTTCAGCTCTAGGGCAAAGTAGCACACCCAGAGCAGAAGTCCTACTTCAGCCAGATCAGGCCTGCAAAGAAACTGCGTTTCACAGGCCTTTGGAAGAGATGTTCCCGGTAGGCTGTAAGAGCACTGTGCAGAGCGAGTTGTTTCTTAGCTTCCCAAAGAGCTGGAAGCAAGATGCTGTGGGGCCCAACTCGCCCTTTGGAAAGAAGCCTGCACGTTGTGCCTTTCAGCTCTAGGGCAAAGTAGCACACCCAGAGCAGAAGTCCTACTTCAGCCAGATCAGGCCTGCAAAGAAACTGCGTTTCACAGGCCTTTGGAAGAGATGTTCCCGGTAGGCTGTAAGAGCACTGTGCAGAGCGAGTTGTTTCTTAGCTTCCCAAAGAGCTGGAAGCAAGATGCTGTGGGGCCCAACTCGCCCTTTGGAAAGAAGCCTGCACGTTGTGCCTTTCAGCTCTAGGGCAAAGTAGCACACCCAGAGCAGAAGTCCTACTTCAGCCAGATCAGGCCTGCAAAGAAACTGCGTTTCACAGGCCTTTGGAAGAGATGTTCCCGCTAGGCTGTAAGAGCACTGTGCAGAGCGAGTTGTTTCTTAGCTTCCCAAAGAGCTGGAAGCAAGATGCTGTGGGGCCCAACTCGCCCTTTGGAAAGAAGCCTGCACGTTGTGCCTTTCAGCTCTAGGGCAAAGTAGCACACCCAGAGCAGAAGTCCTACTTCAGCCAGATCAGGCCTGCAAAGAAACTGCGTTTCACAGGCCTTTGGAAGAGATGTTCCCGCTAGGCTGTAAGAGCACTGTGCAGAGCGAGTTGTTTCTTAGCTTCCCAAAGAGCTGGAAGCAAGATGCTGTGGGGCCCAACTCGCCCTTTGGAAAGAAGCCTGCACGTTGTGCCTTTCAGCTCTAGGGCAAAGTAGCACACCCAGAGCAGAAGTCCTACTTCAGCCAGATCAGGCCTGCAAAGAAACTGCGTTTCACAGGCCTTTGGAAGAGATGTTCCCGGTAGGCTGTAAGAGCACTGTGCAGAGCGAGTTGTTTCTTAGCTTCCCAAAGAGCTGGAAGCAAGATGCTGTGGGGCCCAACTCGCCCTTTGGAAAGAAGCCTGCACGTTGTGCCTTTCAGCTCTAGGGCAAAGTAGCACACCCAGAGCAGAAGTCCTACTTCAGCCAGATCAGGCCTGCAAAGAAACTGCGTTTCACAGGCCTTTGGAAGAGATGTTCCCGGTAGGCTGTAAGAGCACTGTGCAGAGCGAGTTGTTTCTTAGCTTCCCAAAGAGCTGGAAGCAAGATGCTGTGGGGCCCAACTCGCCCTTTGGAAAGAAGCCTGCACGTTGTGCCTTTCAGCTCTAGGGCAAAGTAGCACACCCAGAGCAGAAGTCCTACTTCAGCCAGATCAGGCCTGCAAAGAAACTGCGTTTCACAGGCCTTTGGAAGAGATGTTCCCGGTAGGCTGTAAGAGCACTGTGCAGAGCGAGTTGTTTCTTAGCTTCCCAAAGAGCTGGAAGCAAGATGCTGTGGGGCCCAACTCGCCCTTTGGAAAGAAGCCTGCACGTTGTGCCTTTCAGCTCTAGGGCAAAGTAGCACACCCAGAGCAGAAGTCCTACTTCAGCCAGATCAGGCCTGCAAAGAAACTGCGTTTCACAGGCCTTTGGAAGAGATGTTCCCGGTAGGCTGTAAGAGCACTGTGCAGAGCGAGTTGTTTCTTAGCTTCCCAAAGAGCTGGAAGCAAGATGCTGTGGGGCCCAACTCGCCCTTTGGAAAGAAGCCTGCACGTTGTGCCTTTCAGCTCTAGGGCAAAGTAGCACACCCAGAGCAGAAGTCCTACTTCAGCCAGATCAGGCCTGCAAAGAAACTGCGTTTCACAGGCCTTTGGAAGAGATGTTCCCGGTAGGCTGTAAGAGCACTGTGCAGAGCGAGTTGTTTCTTAGCTTCCCAAAGAGCTGGAAGCAAGATGCTGTGGGGCCCAACTCGCCCTTTGGAAAGAAGCCTGCACGTTGTGCCTTTCAGCTCTAGGGCAAAGTAGCACACCCAGAGCAGAAGTCCTACTTCAGCCAGATCAGGCCTGCAAAGAAACTGCGTTTCACAGGCCTTTGGAAGAGATGTTCCCGGTAGGCTGTAAGAGCACTGTGCAGAGCGAGTTGTTTCTTAGCTTCCCAAAGAGCTGGAAGCAAGATGCTGTGGGGCCCAACTCGCCCTTTGGAAAGAAGCCTGCACGTTGTGCCTTTCAGCTCTAGGGCAAAGTAGCACACCCAGAGCAGAAGTCCTACTTCAGCCAGATCAGGCCTGCAAAGAAACTGCGTTTCACAGGCCTTTGGAAGAGATGTTCCCGGTAGGCTGTAAGAGCACTGTGCAGAGCGAGTTGTTTCTTAGCTTCCCAAAGAGCTGGAAGCAAGATGCTGTGGGGCCCAACTCGCCCTTTGGAAAGAAGCCTGCACGTTGTGCCTTTCAGCTCTAGGGCAAAGTAGCACACCCAGAGCAGAAGTCCTACTTCAGCCAGATCAGGCCTGCAAAGAAACTGCGTTTCACAGGCCTTTGGAAGAGATGTTCCCGGTAGGCTGTAAGAGCACTGTGCAGAGCGAGTTGTTTCTTAGCTTCCCAAAGAGCTGGAAGCAAGATGCTGTGGGGCCCAACTCGCCCTTTGGAAAGAAGCCTGCACGTTGTGCCTTTCAGCTCTAGGGCAAAGTAGCACACCCAGAGCAGAAGTCCTACTTCAGCCAGATCAGGCCTGCAAAGAAACTGCGTTTCACAGGCCTTTGGAAGAGATGTTCCCGGTAGGCTGTAAGAGCACTGTGCAGAGCGAGTTGTTTCTTAGCTTCCCAAAGAGCTGGAAGCAAGATGCTGTGGGGCCCAACTCGCCCTTTGGAAAGAAGCCTGCACGTTGTGCCTTTCAGCTCTAGGGCAAAGTAGCACACCCAGAGCAGAAGTCCTACTTCAGCCAGATCAGGCCTGCAAAGAAACTGCGTTTCACAGGCCTTTGGAAGAGATGTTCCCACTAGGCTGTAAGAGCACTGTGCAGAGCGAGTTGTTTCTTAGCTTCCCAAAGAGCGGGAAGCAAGATGCTGTGGGGCCCAACTCGCCCTTTGGAAAGAAGCCTGCACGTTGTGCCTTTCAGCTCTAGGGCAAAGTAGCACACCCAGAGCAGAAGTCCTACTTCAGCCAGATCAGGCCTGCAAAGAAACTGCGTTTCACAGGCCTTTGGAAGAGATGTTCCCGCTAGGCTGTAAGAGCACTGTGCAGAGCGAGTTGTTTCTTAGCTTCCCAAAGAGCTGGAAGCAAGATGCTGTGGGGCCCAACTCGCCCTTTGGAAAGAAGCCTGCACGTTGTGCCTTTCAGCTCTAGGGCAAAGTAGCACACCCAGAGCAGAAGTCCTACTTCAGCCAGATCAGGCCTGCAAAGAAACTGCGTTTCACAGGCCTTTGGAAGAGATGTTCCCGGTAGGCTGTAAGAGCACTGTGCAGAGCGAGTTGTTTCTTAGCTTCCCAAAGAGCTGGAAGCAAGATGCTGTGGGGCCCAACTCGCCCTTTGGAAAGAAGCCTGCACGTTGTGCCTTTCAGCTCTAGGGCAAAGTAGCACACCCAGAGCAGAAGTCCTACTTCAGCCAGATCAGGCCTGCAAAGAAACTGCGTTTCACAGGCCTTTGGAAGAGATGTTCCCGGTAGGCTGTAAGAGCACTGTGCAGAGCGAGTTGTTTCTTAGCTTCCCAAAGAGCTGGAAGCAAGATGCTGTGGGGCCCAACTCGCCCTTTGGAAAGAAGCCTGCACGTTGTGCCTTTCAGCTCTAGGGCAAAGTAGCACACCCAGAGCAGAAGTCCTACTTCAGCCAGATCAGGCCTGCAAAGAAACTGCGTTTCACAGGCCTTTGGAAGAGATGTTCCCGCTAGGCTGTAAGAGCACTGTGCAGAGCGAGTTGTTTCTTAGCTTCCCAAAGAGCTGGAAGCAAGATGCTGTGGGGCCCAACTCGCCCTTTGGAAAGAAGCCTGCACGTTGTGCCTTTCAGCTCTAGGGCAAAGTAGCACACCCAGAGCAGAAGTCCTACTTCAGCCAGATCAGGCCTGCAAAGAAACTGCGTTTCACAGGCCTTTGGAAGAGATGTTCCCGGTAGGCTGTAAGAGCACTGTGCAGAGCGAGTTGTTTCTTAGCTTCCCAAAGAGCTGGAAGCAAGATGCTGTGGGGCCCAACTCGCCCTTTGGAAAGAAGCCTGCACGTTGTGCCTTTCAGCTCTAGGGCAAAGTAGCACACCCAGAGCAGAAGTCCTACTTCAGCCAGATCAGGCCTGCAAAGAAACTGCGTTTCACAGGCCTTTGGAAGAGATGTTCCCGGTAGGCTGTAAGAGCACTGTGCAGAGCGAGTTGTTTCTTAGCTTCCCAAAGAGCTGGAAGCAAGATGCTGTGGGGCCCAACTCGCCCTTTGGAAAGAAGCCTGCACGTTGTGCCTTTCAGCTCTAGGGCAAAGTAGCACACCCAGAGCAGAAGTCCTACTTCAGCCAGATCAGGCCTGCAAAGAAACTGCGTTTCACAGGCCTTTGGAAGAGATGTTCCCGCTAGGCTGTAAGAGCACTGTGCAGAGCGAGTTGTTTCTTAGCTTCCCAAAGAGCTGGAAGCAAGATGCTGTGGGGCCCAACTCGCCCTTTGGAAAGAAGCCTGCACGTTGTGCCTTTCAGCTCTAGGGCAAAGTAGCACACCCAGAGCAGAAGTCCTACTTCAGCCAGATCAGGCCTGCAAAGAAACTGCGTTTCACAGGCCTTTGGAAGAGATGTTCCCGGTAGGCTGTAAGAGCACTGTGCAGAGCGAGTTGTTTCTTAGCTTCCCAAAGAGCTGGAAGCAAGATGCTGTGGGGCCCAACTCGCCCTTTGGAAAGAAGCCTGCACGTTGTGCCTTTCAGCTCTAGGGCAAAGTAGCACACCCAGAGCAGAAGTCCTACTTCAGCCAGATCAGGCCTGCAAAGAAACTGCGTTTCACAGGCCTTTGGAAGAGATGTTCCCGGTAGGCTGTAAGAGCACTGTGCAGAGCGAGTTGTTTCTTAGCTTCCCAAAGAGCTGGAAGCAAGATGCTGTGGGGCCCAACTCGCCCTTTGGAAAGAAGCCTGCACGTTGTGCCTTTCAGCTCTAGGGCAAAGTAGCACACCCAGAGCAGAAGTCCTACTTCAGCCAGATCAGGCCTGCAAAGAAACTGCGTTTCACAGGCCTTTGGAAGAGATGTTCCCGGTAGGCTGTAAGAGCACTGTGCAGAGCGAGTTGTTTCTTAGCTTCCCAAAGAGCTGGAAGCAAGATGCTGTGGGGCCCAACTCGCCCTTTGGAAAGAAGCCTGCACGTTGTGCCTTTCAGCTCTAGGGCAAAGTAGCACACCCAGAGCAGAAGTCCTACTTCAGCCAGATCAGGCCTGCAAAGAAACTGCGTTTCACAGGCCTTTGGAAGAGATGTTCCCGCTAGGCTGTAAGAGCACTGTGCAGAGCGAGTTGTTTCTTAGCTTCCCAAAGAGCTGGAAGCAAGATGCTGTGGGGCCCAACTCGCCCTTTGGAAAGAAGCCTGCACGTTGTGCCTTTCAGCTCTAGGGCAAAGTAGCACACCCAGAGCAGAAGTCCTACTTCAGCCAGATCAGGCCTGCAAAGAAACTGCGTTTCACAGGCCTTTGGAAGAGATGTTCCCGGTAGGCTGTAAGAGCACTGTGCAGAGCGAGTTGTTTCTTAGCTTCCCAAAGAGCTGGAAGCAAGATGCTGTGGGGCCCAACTCGCCCTTTGGAAAGAAGCCTGCACGTTGTGCCTTTCAGCTCTAGGGCAAAGTAGCACACCCAGAGCAGAAGTCCTACTTCAGCCAGATCAGGCCTGCAAAGAAACTGCGTTTCACAGGCCTTTGGAAGAGATGTTCCCGGTAGGCTGTAAGAGCACTGTGCAGAGCGAGTTGTTTCTTAGCTTCCCAAAGAGCTGGAAGCAAGATGCTGTGGGGCCCAACTCGCCCTTTGGAAAGAAGCCTGCACGTTGTGCCTTTCAGCTCTAGGGCAAAGTAGCACACCCAGAGCAGAAGTCCTACTTCAGCCAGATCAGGCCTGCAAAGAAACTGCGTTTCACAGGCCTTTGGAAGAGATGTTCCCACTAGGCTGTAAGAGCACTGTGCAGAGCGAGTTGTTTCTTAGCTTCCCAAAGAGCTGGAAGCAAGATGCTGTGGGGCCCAACTCGCCCTTTGGAAAGAAGCCTGCACGTTGTGCCTTTCAGCTCTAGGGCAAAGTAGCACACCCAGAGCAGAAGTCCTACTTCAGCCAGATCAGGCCTGCAAAGAAACTGCGTTTCACAGGCCTTTGGAAGAGATGTTCCCGGTAGGCTGTAAGAGCACTGTGCAGAGCGAGTTGTTTCTTAGCTTCCCAAAGAGCTGGAAGCAAGATGCTGTGGGGCCCAACTCGCCCTTTGGAAAGAAGCCTGCACGTTGTGCCTTTCAGCTCTAGGGCAAAGTAGCACACCCAGAGCAGAAGTCCTACTTCAGCCAGATCAGGCCTGCAAAGAAACTGCGTTTCACAGGCCTTTGGAAGAGATGTTCCCGGTAGGCTGTAAGAGCACTGTGCAGAGCGAGTTGTTTCTTAGCTTCCCAAAGAGCTGGAAGCAAGATGCTGTGGGGCCCAACTCGCCCTTTGGAAAGAAGCCTGCACGTTGTGCCTTTCAGCTCTAGGGCAAAGTAGCACACCCAGAGCAGAAGTCCTACTTCAGCCAGATCAGGCCTGCAAAGAAACTGCGTTTCACAGGCCTTTGGAAGAGATGTTCCCTCTAGGCTGTAAGAGCACTGTGCAGAGCGAGTTGTTTCTTAGCTTCCCAAAGAGCTGGAAGCAAGATGCTGTGGGGCCCAACTCGCCCTTTGGAAAGAAGCCTGCACGTTGTGCCTTTCAGCTCTAGGGCAAAGTAGCACACCCAGAGCAGAAGTCCTACTTCAGCCAGATCAGGCCTGCAAAGAAACTGCGTTTCACAGGCCTTTGGAAGAGATGTTCCCGCTAGGCTGTAAGAGCACTGTGCAGAGCGAGTTGTTTCTTAGCTTCCCAAAGAGCTGGAAGCAAGATGCTGTGGGGCCCAACTCGCCCTTTGGAAAGAAGCCTGCACGTTGTGCCTTTCAGCTCTAGGGCAAAGTAGCACACCCAGAGCAGAAGTCCTACTTCAGCCAGATCAGGCCTGCAAAGAAACTGCGTTTCACAGGCCTTTGGAAGAGATGTTCCCGGTAGGCTGTAAGAGCACTGTGCAGAGCGAGTTGTTTCTTAGCTTCCCAAAGAGCTGGAAGCAAGATGCTGTGGGGCCCAACTCGCCCTTTGGAAAGAAGCCTGCACGTTGTGCCTTTCAGCTCTAGGGCAAAGTAGCACACCCAGAGCAGAAGTCCTACTTCAGCCAGATCAGGCCTGCAAAGAAACTGCGTTTCACAGGCCTTTGGAAGAGATGTTCCCGGTAGGCTGTAAGAGCACTGTGCAGAGCGAGTTGTTTCTTAGCTTCCCAAAGAGCTGGAAGCAAGATGCTGTGGGGCCCAACTCGCCCTTTGGAAAGAAGCCTGCACGTTGTGCCTTTCAGCTCTAGGGCAAAGTAGCACACCCAGAGCAGAAGTCCTACTTCAGCCAGATCAGGCCTGCAAAGAAACTGCGTTTCACAGGCCTTTGGAAGAGATGTTCCCGGTAGGCTGTAAGAGCACTGTGCAGAGCGAGTTGTTTCTTAGCTTCCCAAAGAGCTGGAAGCAAGATGCTGTGGGGCCCAACTCGCCCTTTGGAAAGAAGCCTGCACGTTGTGCCTTTCAGCTCTAGGGCAAAGTAGCACACCCAGAGCAGAAGTCCTACTTCAGCCAGATCAGGCCTGCAAAGAAACTGCGTTTCACAGGCCTTTGGAAGAGATGTTCCCGGTAGGCTGTAAGAGCACTGTGCAGAGCGAGTTGTTTCTTAGCTTCCCAAAGAGCTGGAAGCAAGATGCTGTGGGGCCCAACTCGCCCTTTGGAAAGAAGCCTGCACGTTGTGCCTTTCAGCTCTAGGGCAAAGTAGCACACCCAGAGCAGAAGTCCTACTTCAGCCAGATCAGGCCTGCAAAGAAACTGCGTTTCACAGGCCTTTGGAAGAGATGTTCCCGGTAGGCTGTAAGAGCACTGTGCAGAGCGAGTTGTTTCTTAGCTTCCCAAAGAGCTGGAAGCAAGATGCTGTGGGGCCCAACTCGCCCTTTGGAAAGAAGCCTGCACGTTGTGCCTTTCAGCTCTAGGGCAAAGTAGCACACCCAGAGCAGAAGTCCTACTTCAGCCAGATCAGGCCTGCAAAGAAACTGCGTTTCACAGGCCTTTGGAAGAGATGTTCCCGCTAGGCTGTAAGAGCACTGTGCAGAGCGAGTTGTTTCTTAGCTTCCCAAAGAGCTGGAAGCAAGATGCTGTGGGGCCCAACTCGCCCTTTGGAAAGAAGCCTGCACGTTGTGCCTTTCAGCTCTAGGGCAAAGTAGCACACCCAGAGCAGAAGTCCTACTTCAGCCAGATCAGGCCTGCAAAGAAACTGCGTTTCACAGGCCTTTGGAAGAGATGTTCCCACTAGGCTGTAAGAGCACTGTGCAGAGCGAGTTGTTTCTTAGCTTCCCAAAGAGCTGGAAGCAAGATGCTGTGGGGCCCAACTCGCCCTTTGGAAAGAAGCCTGCACGTTGTGCCTTTCAGCTCTAGGGCAAAGTAGCACACCCAGAGCAGAAGTCCTACTTCAGCCAGATCAGGCCTGCAAAGAAACTGCGTTTCACAGGCCTTTGGAAGAGATGTTCCCGCTAGGCTGTAAGAGCACTGTGCAGAGCGAGTTGTTTCTTAGCTTCCCAAAGAGCTGGAAGCAAGATGCTGTGGGGCCCAACTCGCCCTTTGGAAAGAAGCCTGCACGTTGTGCCTTTCAGCTCTAGGGCAAAGTAGCACACCCAGAGCAGAAGTCCTACTTCAGCCAGATCAGGCCTGCAAAGAAACTGCGTTTCACAGGCCTTTGGAAGAGATGTTCCCGCTAGGCTGTAAGAGCACTGTGCAGAGCGAGTTGTTTCTTAGCTTCCCAAAGAGCTGGAAGCAAGATGCTGTGGGGCCCAACTCGCCCTTTGGAAAGAAGCCTGCACGTTGTGCCTTTCAGCTCTAGGGCAAAGTAGCACACCCAGAGCAGAAGTCCTACTTCAGCCAGATCAGGCCTGCAAAGAAACTGCGTTTCACAGGCCTTTGGAAGAGATGTTCCCGCTAGGCTGTAAGAGCACTGTGCAGAGCGAGTTGTTTCTTAGCTTCCCAAAGAGCTGGAAGCAAGATGCTGTGGGGCCCAACTCGCCCTTTGGAAAGAAGCCTGCACGTTGTGCCTTTCAGCTCTAGGGCAAAGTAGCACACCCAGAGCAGAAGTCCTACTTCAGCCAGATCAGGCCTGCAAAGAAACTGCGTTTCACAGGCCTTTGGAAGAGATGTTCCCGCTAGGCTGTAAGAGCACTGTGCAGAGCGAGTTGTTTCTTAGCTTCCCAAAGAGCTGGAAGCAAGATGCTGTGGGGCCCAACTCGCCCTTTGGAAAGAAGCCTGCACGTTGTGCCTTTCAGCTCTAGGGCAAAGTAGCACACCCAGAGCAGAAGTCCTACTTCAGCCAGATCAGGCCTGCAAAGAAACTGCGTTTCACAGGCCTTTGGAAGAGATGTTCCCACTAGGCTGTAAGAGCACTGTGCAGAGCGAGTTGTTTCTTAGCTTCCCAAAGAGCTGGAAGCAAGATGCTGTGGGGCCCAACTCGCCCTTTGGAAAGAAGCCTGCACGTTGTGCCTTTCAGCTCTAGGGCAAAGTAGCACACCCAGAGCAGAAGTCCTACTTCAGCCAGATCAGGCCTGCAAAGAAACTGCGTTTCACAGGCCTTTGGAAGAGATGTTCCCGGTAGGCTGTAAGAGCACTGTGCAGAGCGAGTTGTTTCTTAGCTTCCCAAAGAGCTGGAAGCAAGATGCTGTGGGGCCCAACTCGCCCTTTGGAAAGAAGCCTGCACGTTGTGCCTTTCAGCTCTAGGGCAAAGTAGCACACCCAGAGCAGAAGTCCTACTTCAGCCAGATCAGGCCTGCAAAGAAACTGCGTTTCACAGGCCTTTGGAAGAGATGTTCCCGGTAGGCTGTAAGAGCACTGTGCAGAGCGAGTTGTTTCTTAGCTTCCCAAAGAGCTGGAAGCAAGATGCTGTGGGGCCCAACTCGCCCTTTGGAAAGAAGCCTGCACGTTGTGCCTTTCAGCTCTAGGGCAAAGTAGCACACCCAGAGCAGAAGTCCTACTTCAGCCAGATCAGGCCTGCAAAGAAACTGCGTTTCACAGGCCTTTGGAAGAGATGTTCCCGCTAGGCTGTAAGAGCACTGTGCAGAGCGAGTTGTTTCTTAGCTTCCCAAAGAGCTGGAAGCAAGATGCTGTGGGGCCCAACTCGCCCTTTGGAAAGAAGCCTGCACGTTGTGCCTTTCAGCTCTAGGGCAAAGTAGCACACCCAGAGCAGAAGTCCTACTTCAGCCAGATCAGGCCTGCAAAGAAACTGCGTTTCACAGGCCTTTGGAAGAGATGTTCCCGCTAGGCTGTAAGAGCACTGTGCAGAGCGAGTTGTTTCTTAGCTTCCCAAAGAGCTGGAAGCAAGATGCTGTGGGGCCCAACTCGCCCTTTGGAAAGAAGCCTGCACGTTGTGCCTTTCAGCTCTAGGGCAAAGTAGCACACCCAGAGCAGAAGTCCTACTTCAGCCAGATCAGGCCTGCAAAGAAACTGCGTTTCACAGGCCTTTGGAAGAGATGTTCCCGGTAGGCTGTAAGAGCACTGTGCAGAGCGAGTTGTTTCTTAGCTTCCCAAAGAGCTGGAAGCAAGATGCTGTGGGGCCCAACTCGCCCTTTGGAAAGAAGCCTGCACGTTGTGCCTTTCAGCTCTAGGGCAAAGTAGCACACCCAGAGCAGAAGTCCTACTTCAGCCAGATCAGGCCTGCAAAGAAACTGCGTTTCACAGGCCTTTGGAAGAGATGTTCCCACTAGGCTGTAAGAGCACTGTGCAGAGCGAGTTGTTTCTTAGCTTCCCAAAGAGCTGGAAGCAAGATGCTGTGGGGCCCAACTCGCCCTTTGGAAAGAAGCCTGCACGTTGTGCCTTTCAGCTCTAGGGCAAAGTAGCACACCCAGAGCAGAAGTCCTACTTCAGCCAGATCAGGCCTGCAAAGAAACTGCGTTTCACAGGCCTTTGGAAGAGATGTTCCCACTAGGCTGTAAGAGCACTGTGCAGAGCGAGTTGTTTCTTAGCTTCCCAAAGAGCTGGAAGCAAGATGCTGTGGGGCCCAACTCGCCCTTTGGAAAGAAGCCTGCACGTTGTGCCTTTCAGCTCTAGGGCAAAGTAGCACACCCAGAGCAGAAGTCCTACTTCAGCCAGATCAGGCCTGCAAAGAAACTGCGTTTCACAGGCCTTTGGAAGAGATGTTCCCACTAGGCTGTAAGAGCACTGTGCAGAGCGAGTTGTTTCTTAGCTTCCCAAAGAGCTGGAAGCAAGATGCTGTGGGGCCCAACTCGCCCTTTGGAAAGAAGCCTGCACGTTGTGCCTTTCAGCTCTAGGGCAAAGTAGCACACCCAGAGCAGAAGTCCTACTTCAGCCAGATCAGGCCTGCAAAGAAACTGCGTTTCACAGGCCTTTGGAAGAGATGTTCCCACTAGGCTGTAAGAGCACTGTGCAGAGCGAGTTGTTTCTTAGCTTCCCAAAGAGCTGGAAGCAAGATGCTGTGGGGCCCAACTCGCCCTTTGGAAAGAAGCCTGCACGTTGTGCCTTTCAGCTCTAGGGCAAAGTAGCACACCCAGAGCAGAAGTCCTACTTCAGCCAGATCAGGCCTGCAAAGAAACTGCGTTTCACAGGCCTTTGGAAGAGATGTTCCCGGTAGGCTGTAAGAGCACTGTGCAGAGCGAGTTGTTTCTTAGCTTCCCAAAGAGCTGGAAGCAAGATGCTGTGGGGCCCAACTCGCCCTTTGGAAAGAAGCCTGCACGTTGTGCCTTTCAGCTC
This sequence comes from Equus przewalskii, assembly GCF_037783145.1. Taxonomy (NCBI): domain Eukaryota; kingdom Metazoa; phylum Chordata; class Mammalia; order Perissodactyla; family Equidae; genus Equus; species Equus przewalskii. The sequence goes on from NW_027228350.1 coordinate 371,161, forward strand.
TAGGGCAAAGTAGCACACCCAGAGCAGAAGTCCTACTTCACCCAGATCAGGCCTGCAAAGAAACTGCGTTTCACAGGCCTTTGGAAGAGATGTCCCCGGTAGGCTGTAAGAGCACTGTGCAGAGCGAGTTGTTTCTTAGCTTCCCAAAGAGCTGGAAGCAAGATGCTGTGGGGCCCAACTCGCCCTTTGGAAAGAAGCCATGCTGTGCCAGTTCAGCTCTAGGGCAAAGTAGGCACCCCCAAGCAGAAGTCCTACTTCAGCCAGATCAGGCCTGCAAAGAAACTGCGTTTCACAGGCCTTTGGAAGAGATGTTCCCGCTAGGCTGTAAGAGCACTGTGCAGAGCCAGTTGTTTCTTAGCTTCCCAAAGAGCTGGAAGCAAGATGCTGTGGGGCCCAACTCGCCCTTTGGAAAGAAGCCTGCACGTTGTGCCTTTCAGCTCTAGGGCAAAGTAGCACACCCAGAGCAGAAGTCCTACTTCAGCCAGATCAGGCCTGCAAAGAAACTGCGTTTCACAGGCCTTTGGAAGAGATGTTCCCGGTAGGCTGTAAGAGCACTGGCAAGCAAGTTGTTGCTTAGCTTCCCAAAGAGCTGGAAGCAAGATGCTGTGGGGCCCAACTCGCCCTTTGGAAAGAAGCCTGCACGTTGTGCCTTTCAGCTCTAGGGCAAAGTAGCACACCCAGAGCAGAAGTCCTACTTCAGCCAGATCAGGCCTGCAAAGAAACTGCGTTTCACAGGCCTTTGGAAGTGATGTTCCAGGTAGGCTGTAAGAGCACTGTGCAGAGCGAGTTGTTTCTTAGCTTCCCAAACAGCTGGAAGCAAGATGCTGTGGGGCCCAACTCGCCCTTTGGAAAGAAGCCTGCACGTTGTGCCTTTCAGCTCTAGGGCAAAGTAGCACACCCAGAGCAGAAGTCCTACTTCAGCCAGATAAGGCCTGCAAAGAAACTGCGTTTCACAGGCCTTTGGAAGAGATGTTCCCACTAGGCTGTAAGAGCACTGTGCAGAGCGAGTTGTTTCTTAGCTTCCCAAAGAGCTGGAAGCAAGATGCTGTGGGGCCCAAGTCGCCCTTTGGAAAGAAGCCTGCACGTTGTGCCTTTCAGCTCTAGGGCAAATTAGCACACCCAGAGCAGAAGACCTACTTCAGCCAGATCAGGCCTGCAAAGAAACTGCGTTTCACAGGCCTTTGGAAGAGATGTTCCCACTAGGCTGTAAGAGCACTGTGCAGAGCGAGTTGTTTCTTAGCTTCCCAAAGAGCTGGAAGCAAGATGCTGTGGGGCCCAACTCGCCCTTTGGAAAGAAGCCTGCACGTTGTGCCTTTCAGCTCTAGGGCAAAGTAGCACACCCAGAGCAGAAGTCCTACTTCAGCCAGATCAGGCCTGCAAAGAAACTGCGTTTCACAGGCCTTTGGAAGAGATGTTCCCAGTAGGCTGTAAGAGCACTGTGCAGAGCGAGTTGTTTCTTAGCTTCCCAAAGAGCTGGAAGCAAGATGCTGTGGGGCCCAACTCGCCCTTTGGAAAGAAGCCTGCACGTTGTGCCTTTCAGCTCTAGGGCAAAGTAGCACACCCAGAGCAGAAGTCCTACTTCAGCCAGATCAGGCCTGCAAAGAAACTGCGTTTCACAGGCCTTTGGAAGAGATGTTCCCACTAGGCTGTAAGAGCACTGTGCAGAGCGAGTTGTTTCTTAGCTTCCCAAAGAGCTGGAAGCAAGATGCTGTGGGGCCCAACTCGCCCTTTGGAAAGAAGCCTGCACGTTGTGCCTTTCAGCTCTAGGGCAAAGTAGCACACCCAGAGCAGAAGTCCTACTTCAGCCAGATCAGGCCTGCAAAGAAACTGCGTTTCACAGGCCTTTGGAAGAGATGTTCCCACTAGGCTGTAAGAGCACTGTGCAGAGCGAGTTGTTTCTTAGCTTCCCAAAGAGCTGGAAGCAAGATGCTGTGGGGCCCAACTCGCCCTTTGGAAAGAAGCCTGCACGTTGTGCCTTTCAGCTCTAGGGCAAAGTAGCACACCCAGAGCAGAAGTCCTACTTCAGCCAGATCAGGCCTGCAAAGAAACTGCGTTTCACAGGCCTTTGGAAGAGATGTTCCCACTAGGCTGTAAGAGCACTGTGCAGAGCGAGTTGTTTCTTAGCTTCCCAAAGAGCTGGAAGCAAGATGCTGTGGGGCCCAACTCGCCCTTTGGAAAGAAGCCTGCACGTTGTGCCTTTCAGCTCTAGGGCAAAGTAGCACACCCAGAGCAGAAGTCCTACTTCAGCCAGATCAGGCCTGCAAAGAAACTGCGTTTCACAGGCCTTTGGAAGAGATGTTCCCGCTAGGCTGTAAGAGCACTGTGCAGAGCGAGTTGTTTCTTAGCTTCCCAAAGAGCTGGAAGCAAGATGCTGTGGGGCCCAACTCGCCCTTTGGAAAGAAGCCTGCACGTTGTGCCTTTCAGCTCTAGGGCAAAGTAGCACACCCAGAGCAGAAGTCCTACTTCAGCCAGATCAGGCCTGCAAAGAAACTGCGTTTCACAGGCCTTTGGAAGAGATGTTCCCGGTAGGCTGTAAGAGCACTGTGCAGAGCGAGTTGTTTCTTAGCTTCCCAAAGAGCTGGAAGCAAGATGCTGTGGGGCCCAACTCGCCCTTTGGAAAGAAGCCTGCACGTTGTGCCTTTCAGCTCTAGGGCAAAGTAGCACACCCAGAGCAGAAGTCCTACTTCAGCCAGATCAGGCCTGCAAAGAAACTGCGTTTCACAGGCCTTTGGAAGAGATGTTCCCGGTAGGCTGTAAGAGCACTGTGCAGAGCGAGTTGTTTCTTAGCTTCCCAAAGAGCTGGAAGCAAGATGCTGTGGGGCCCAACTCGCCCTTTGGAAAGAAGCCTGCACGTTGTGCCTTTCAGCTCTAGGGCAAAGTAGCACACCCAGAGCAGAAGTCCTACTTCAGCCAGATCAGGCCTGCAAAGAAACTGCGTTTCACAGGCCTTTGGAAGAGATGTTCCCGGTAGGCTGTAAGAGCACTGTGCAGAGCGAGTTGTTTCTTAGCTTCCCAAAGAGCTGGAAGCAAGATGCTGTGGGGCCCAACTCGCCCTTTGGAAAGAAGCCTGCACGTTGTGCCTTTCAGCTCTAGGGCAAAGTAGCACACCCAGAGCAGAAGTCCTACTTCAGCCAGATCAGGCCTGCAAAGAAACTGCGTTTCACAGGCCTTTGGAAGAGATGTTCCCGCTAGGCTGTAAGAGCACTGTGCAGAGCGAGTTGTTTCTTAGCTTCCCAAAGAGCTGGAAGCAAGATGCTGTGGGGCCCAACTCGCCCTTTGGAAAGAAGCCTGCACGTTGTGCCTTTCAGCTCTAGGGCAAAGTAGCACACCCAGAGCAGAAGTCCTACTTCAGCCAGATCAGGCCTGCAAAGAAACTGCGTTTCACAGGCCTTTGGAAGAGATGTTCCCGGTAGGCTGTAAGAGCACTGTGCAGAGCGAGTTGTTTCTTAGCTTCCCAAAGAGCTGGAAGCAAGATGCTGTGGGGCCCAACTCGCCCTTTGGAAAGAAGCCTGCACGTTGTGCCTTTCAGCTCTAGGGCAAAGTAGCACACCCAGAGCAGAAGTCCTACTTCAGCCAGATCAGGCCTGCAAAGAAACTGCGTTTCACAGGCCTTTGGAAGAGATGTTCCCGGTAGGCTGTAAGAGCACTGTGCAGAGCGAGTTGTTTCTTAGCTTCCCAAAGAGCTGGAAGCAAGATGCTGTGGGGCCCAACTCGCCCTTTGGAAAGAAGCCTGCACGTTGTGCCTTTCAGCTCTAGGGCAAAGTAGCACACCCAGAGCAGAAGTCCTACTTCAGCCAGATCAGGCCTGCAAAGAAACTGCGTTTCACAGGCCTTTGGAAGAGATGTTCCCGGTAGGCTGTAAGAGCACTGTGCAGAGCGAGTTGTTTCTTAGCTTCCCAAAGAGCTGGAAGCAAGATGCTGTGGGGCCCAACTCGCCCTTTGGAAAGAAGCCTGCACCTTGTGCCTTTCAGCTCTAGGGCAAAGTAGCACACCCAGAGCAGAAGTCCTACTTCAGCCAGATCAGGCCTGCAAAGAAACTGCGTTTCACAGGCCTTTGGAAGAGATGTTCCCGGTAGGCTGTAAGAGCACTGTGCAGAGCGAGTTGTTTCTTAGCTTCCCAAAGAGCTGGAAGCAAGATGCTGTGGGGCCCAACTCGCCCTTTGGAAAGAAGCCTGCACGTTGTGCCTTTCAGCTCTAGGGCAAAGTAGCACACCCAGAGCAGAAGTCCTACTTCAGCCAGATCAGGCCTGCAAAGAAACTGCGTTTCACAGGCCTTTGGAAGAGATGTTCCCGGTAGGCTGTAAGAGCACTGTGCAGAGCGAGTTGTTTCTTAGCTTCCCAAAGAGCTGGAAGCAAGATGCTGTGGGGCCCAACTCGCCCTTTGGAAAGAAGCCTGCACGTTGTGCCTTTCAGCTCTAGGGCAAAGTAGCACACCCAGAGCAGAAGTCCTACTTCAGCCAGATCAGGCCTGCAAAGAAACTGCGTTTCACAGGCCTTTGGAAGAGATGTTCCCGGTAGGCTGTAAGAGCACTGTGCAGAGCGAGTTGTTTCTTAGCTTCCCAAAGAGCTGGAAGCAAGATGCTGTGGGGCCCAACTCGCCCTTTGGAAAGAAGCCTGCACGTTGTGCCTTTCAGCTCTAGGGCAAAGTAGCACACCCAGAGCAGAAGTCCTACTTCAGCCAGATCAGGCCTGCAAAGAAACTGCGTTTCACAGGCCTTTGGAAGAGATGTTCCCGGTAGGCTGTAAGAGCACTGTGCAGAGCGAGTTGTTTCTTAGCTTCCCAAAGAGCTGGAAGCAAGATGCTGTGGGGCCCAACTCGCCCTTTGGAAAGAAGCCTGCACGTTGTGCCTTTCAGCTCTAGGGCAAAGTAGCACACCCAGAGCAGAAGTCCTACTTCAGCCAGATCAGGCCTGCAAAGAAACTGCGTTTCACAGGCCTTTGGAAGAGATGTTCCCGGTAGGCTGTAAGAGCACTGTGCAGAGCGAGTTGTTTCTTAGCTTCCCAAAGAGCTGGAAGCAAGATGCTGTGGGGCCCAACTCGCCCTTTGGAAAGAAGCCTGCACGTTGTGCCTTTCAGCTCTAGGGCAAAGTAGCACACCCAGAGCAGAAGTCCTACTTCAGCCAGATCAGGCCTGCAAAGAAACTGCGTTTCACAGGCCTTTGGAAGAGATGTTCCCGGTAGGCTGTAAGAGCACTGTGCAGAGCGAGTTGTTTCTTAGCTTCCCAAAGAGCTGGAAGCAAGATGCTGTGGGGCCCAACTCGCCCTTTGGAAAGAAGCCTGCACGTTGTGCCTTTCAGCTCTAGGGCAAAGTAGCACACCCAGAGCAGAAGTCCTACTTCAGCCAGATCAGGCCTGCAAAGAAACTGCGTTTCACAGGCCTTTGGAAGAGATGTTCCCGGTAGGCTGTAAGAGCACTGTGCAGAGCGAGTTGTTTCTTAGCTTCCCAAAGAGCTGGAAGCAAGATGCTGTGGGGCCCAACTCGCCCTTTGGAAAGAAGCCTGCACGTTGTGCCTTTCAGCTCTAGGGCAAAGTAGCACACCCAGAGCAGAAGTCCTACTTCAGCCAGATCAGGCCTGCAAAGAAACTGCGTTTCACAGGCCTTTGGAAGAGATGTTCCCGGTAGGCTGTAAGAGCACTGTGCAGAGCGAGTTGTTTCTTAGCTTCCCAAAGAGCTGGAAGCAAGATGCTGTGGGGCCCAACTCGCCCTTTGGAAAGAAGCCTGCACGTTGTGCCTTTCAGCTCTAGGGCAAAGTAGCACACCCAGAGCAGAAGTCCTACTTCAGCCAGATCAGGCCTGCAAAGAAACTGCGTTTCACAGGCCTTTGGAAGAGATGTTCCCGGTAGGCTGTAAGAGCACTGTGCAGAGCGAGTTGTTTCTTAGCTTCCCAAAGAGCTGGAAGCAAGATGCTGTGGGGCCCAACTCGCCCTTTGGAAAGAAGCCTGCACGTTGTGCCTTTCAGCTCTAGGGCAAAGTAGCACACCCAGAGCAGAAGTCCTACTTCAGCCAGATCAGGCCTGCAAAGAAACTGCGTTTCACAGGCCTTTGGAAGAGATGTTCCCGGTAGGCTGTAAGAGCACTGTGCAGAGCGAGTTGTTTCTTAGCTTCCCAAAGAGCTGGAAGCAAGATGCTGTGGGGCCCAACTCGCCCTTTGGAAAGAAGCCTGCACGTTGTGCCTTTCAGCTCTAGGGCAAAGTAGCACACCCAGAGCAGAAGTCCTACTTCAGCCAGATCAGGCCTGCAAAGAAACTGCGTTTCACAGGCCTTTGGAAGAGATGTTCCCGGTAGGCTGTAAGAGCACTGTGCAGAGCGAGTTGTTTCTTAGCTTCCCAAAGAGCTGGAAGCAAGATGCTGTGGGGCCCAACTCGCCCTTTGGAAAGAAGCCTGCACGTTGTGCCTTTCAGCTCTAGGGCAAAGTAGCACACCCAGAGCAGAAGTCCTACTTCAGCCAGATCAGGCCTGCAAAGAAACTGCGTTTCACAGGCCTTTGGAAGAGATGTTCCCGGTAGGCTGTAAGAGCACTGTGCAGAGCGAGTTGTTTCTTAGCTTCCCAAAGAGCTGGAAGCAAGATGCTGTGGGGCCCAACTCGCCCTTTGGAAAGAAGCCTGCACGTTGTGCCTTTCAGCTCTAGGGCAAAGTAGCACACCCAGAGCAGAAGTCCTACTTCAGCCAGATCAGGCCTGCAAAGAAACTGCGTTTCACAGGCCTTTGGAAGAGATGTTCCCGGTAGGCTGTAAGAGCACTGTGCAGAGCGAGTTGTTTCTTAGCTTCCCAAAGAGCTGGAAGCAAGATGCTGTGGGGCCCAACTCGCCCTTTGGAAAGAAGCCTGCACGTTGTGCCTTTCAGCTCTAGGGCAAAGTAGCACACCCAGAGCAGAAGTCCTACTTCAGCCAGATCAGGCCTGCAAAGAAACTGCGTTTCACAGGCCTTTGGAAGAGATGTTCCCGGTAGGCTGTAAGAGCACTGTGCAGAGCGAGTTGTTTCTTAGCTTCCCAAAGAGCTGGAAGCAAGATGCTGTGGGGCCCAACTCGCCCTTTGGAAAGAAGCCTGCACGTTGTGCCTTTCAGCTCTAGGGCAAAGTAGCACACCCAGAGCAGAAGTCCTACTTCAGCCAGATCAGGCCTGCAAAGAAACTGCGTTTCACAGGCCTTTGGAAGAGATGTTCCCGGTAGGCTGTAAGAGCACTGTGCAGAGCGAGTTGTTTCTTAGCTTCCCAAAGAGCTGGAAGCAAGATGCTGTGGGGCCCAACTCGCCCTTTGGAAAGAAGCCTGCACGTTGTGCCTTTCAGCTCTAGGGCAAAGTAGCACACCCAGAGCAGAAGTCCTACTTCAGCCAGATCAGGCCTGCAAAGAAACTGCGTTTCACAGGCCTTTGGAAGAGATGTTCCCGGTAGGCTGTAAGAGCACTGTGCAGAGCGAGTTGTTTCTTAGCTTCCCAAAGAGCTGGAAGCAAGATGCTGTGGGGCCCAACTCGCCCTTTGGAAAGAAGCCTGCACGTTGTGCCTTTCAGCTCTAGGGCAAAGTAGCACACCCAGAGCAGAAGTCCTACTTCAGCCAGATCAGGCCTGCAAAGAAACTGCGTTTCACAGGCCTTTGGAAGAGATGTTCCCACTAGGCTGTAAGAGCACTGTGCAGAGCGAGTTGTTTCTTAGCTTCCCAAAGAGCGGGAAGCAAGATGCTGTGGGGCCCAACTCGCCCTTTGGAAAGAAGCCTGCACGTTGTGCCTTTCAGCTCTAGGGCAAAGTAGCACACCCAGAGCAGAAGTCCTACTTCAGCCAGATCAGGCCTGCAAAGAAACTGCGTTTCACAGGCCTTTGGAAGAGATGTTCCCGGTAGGCTGTAAGAGCACTGTGCAGAGCGAGTTGTTTCTTAGCTTCCCAAAGAGCTGGAAGCAAGATGCTGTGGGGCCCAACTCGCCCTTTGGAAAGAAGCCTGCACGTTGTGCCTTTCAGCTCTAGGGCAAAGTAGCACACCCAGAGCAGAAGTCCTACTTCAGCCAGATCAGGCCTGCAAAGAAACTGCGTTTCACAGGCCTTTGGAAGAGATGTTCCCGGTAGGCTGTAAGAGCACTGTGCAGAGCGAGTTGTTTCTTAGCTTCCCAAAGAGCTGGAAGCAAGATGCTGTGGGGCCCAACTCGCCCTTTGGAAAGAAGCCTGCACGTTGTGCCTTTCAGCTCTAGGGCAAAGTAGCACACCCAGAGCAGAAGTCCTACTTCAGCCAGATCAGGCCTGCAAAGAAACTGCGTTTCACAGGCCTTTGGAAGAGATGTTCCCGGTAGGCTGTAAGAGCACTGTGCAGAGCGAGTTGTTTCTTAGCTTCCCAAAGAGCTGGAAGCAAGATGCTGTGGGGCCCAACTCGCCCTTTGGAAAGAAGCCTGCACGTTGTGCCTTTCAGCTCTAGGGCAAAGTAGCACACCCAGAGCAGAAGTCCTACTTCAGCCAGATCAGGCCTGCAAAGAAACTGCGTTTCACAGGCCTTTGGAAGAGATGTTCCCGCTAGGCTGTAAGAGCACTGTGCAGAGCGAGTTGTTTCTTAGCTTCCCAAAGAGCTGGAAGCAAGATGCTGTGGGGCCCAACTCGCCCTTTGGAAAGAAGCCTGCACGTTGTGCCTTTCAGCTCTAGGGCAAAGTAGCACACCCAGAGCAGAAGTCCTACTTCAGCCAGATCAGGCCTGCAAAGAAACTGCGTTTCACAGGCCTTTGGAAGAGATGTTCCCGGTAGGCTGTAAGAGCACTGTGCAGAGCGAGTTGTTTCTTAGCTTCCCAAAGAGCTGGAAGCAAGATGCTGTGGGGCCCAACTCGCCCTTTGGAAAGAAGCCTGCACGTTGTGCCTTTCAGCTCTAGGGCAAAGTAGCACACCCAGAGCAGAAGTCCTACTTCAGCCAGATCAGGCCTGCAAAGAAACTGCGTTTCACAGGCCTTTGGAAGAGATGTTCCCGGTAGGCTGTAAGAGCACTGTGCAGAGCGAGTTGTTTCTTAGCTTCCCAAAGAGCTGGAAGCAAGATGCTGTGGGGCCCAACTCGCCCTTTGGAAAGAAGCCTGCACGTTGTGCCTTTCAGCTCTAGGGCAAAGTAGCACACCCAGAGCAGAAGTCCTACTTCAGCCAGATCAGGCCTGCAAAGAAACTGCGTTTCACAGGCCTTTGGAAGAGATGTTCCCGGTAGGCTGTAAGAGCACTGTGCAGAGCGAGTTGTTTCTTAGCTTCCCAAAGAGCTGGAAGCAAGATGCTGTGGGGCCCAACTCGCCCTTTGGAAAGAAGCCTGCACGTTGTGCCTTTCAGCTCTAGGGCAAAGTAGCACACCCAGAGCAGAAGTCCTACTTCAGCCAGATCAGGCCTGCAAAGAAACTGCGTTTCACAGGCCTTTGGAAGAGATGTTCCCGGTAGGCTGTAAGAGCACTGTGCAGAGCGAGTTGTTTCTTAGCTTCCCAAAGAGCTGGAAGCAAGATGCTGTGGGGCCCAACTCGCCCTTTGGAAAGAAGCCTGCACGTTGTGCCTTTCAGCTCTAGGGCAAAGTAGCACACCCAGAGCAGAAGTCCTACTTCAGCCAGATCAGGCCTGCAAAGAAACTGCGTTTCACAGGCCTTTGGAAGAGATGTTCCCTCTAGGCTGTAAGAGCACTGTGCAGAGCGAGTTGTTTCTTAGCTTCCCAAAGAGCTGGAAGCAAGATGCTGTGGGGCCCAACTCGCCCTTTGGAAAGAAGCCTGCACGTTGTGCCTTTCAGCTCTAGGGCAAAGTAGCACACCCAGAGCAGAAGTCCTACTTCAGCCAGATCAGGCCTGCAAAGAAACTGCGTTTCACAGGCCTTTGGAAGAGATGTTCCCGGTAGGCTGTAAGAGCACTGTGCAGAGCGAGTTGTTTCTTAGCTTCCCAAAGAGCGGGAAGCAAGATGCTGTGGGGCCCAACTCGCCCTTTGGAAAGAAGCCTGCACGTTGTGCCTTTCAGCTCTAGGGCAAAGTAGCACACCCAGAGCAGAAGTCCTACTTCAGCCAGATCAGGCCTGCAAAGAAACTGCGTTTCACAGGCCTTTGGAAGAGATGTTCCCGGTAGGCTGTAAGAGCACTGTGCAGAGCGAGTTGTTTCTTAGCTTCCCAAAGAGCTGGAAGCAAGATGCTGTGGGGCCCAACTCGCCCTTTGGAAAGAAGCCTGCACGTTGTGCCTTTCAGCTCTAGGGCAAAGTAGCACACCCAGAGCAGAAGTCCTACTTCAGCCAGATCAGGCCTGCAAAGAAACTGCGTTTCACAGGCCTTTGGAAGAGATGTTCCCGGTAGGCTGTAAGAGCACTGTGCAGAGCGAGTTGTTTCTTAGCTTCCCAAAGAGCTGGAAGCAAGATGCTGTGGGGCCCAACTCGCCCTTTGGAAAGAAGCCTGCACGTTGTGCCTTTCAGCTCTAGGGCAAAGTAGCACACCCAGAGCAGAAGTCCTACTTCAGCCAGATCAGGCCTGCAAAGAAACTGCGTTTCACAGGCCTTTGGAAGAGATGTTCCCGGTAGGCTGTAAGAGCACTGTGCAGAGCGAGTTGTTTCTTAGCTTCCCAAAGAGCTGGAAGCAAGATGCTGTGTGGCCCAACTCGCCCTTTGGAAAGAAGCCTGCACGTTGTGCCTTTCAGCTCTAGGGCAAAGTAGCACACCCAGAGCAGAAGTCCTACTTCAGCCAGATCAGGCCTGCAAAGAAACTGCGTTTCACAGGCCTTTGGAAGAGATGTTCCCGGTAGGCTGTAAGAGCACTGTGCAGAGCGAGTTGTTTCTTAGCTTCCCAAAGAGCTGGAAGCAAGATGCTGTGGGGCCCAACTCGCCCTTTGGAAAGAAGCCTGCACGTTGTGCCTTTCAGCTCTAGGGCAAAGTAGCACACCCAGAGCAGAAGTCCTACTTCAGCCAGATCAGGCCTGCAAAGAAACTGCGTTTCACAGGCCTTTGGAAGAGATGTTCCCGGTAGGCTGTAAGAGCACTGTGCAGAGCGAGTTGTTTCTTAGCTTCCCAAAGAGCTGGAAGCAAGATGCTGTGGGGCCCAACTCGCCCTTTGGAAAGAAGCCTGCACGTTGTGCCTTTCAGCTCTAGGGCAAAGTAGCACACCCAGAGCAGAAGTCCTACTTCAGCCAGATCAGGCCTGCAAAGAAACTGCGTTTCACAGGCCTTTGGAAGAGATGTTCCCGGTAGGCTGTAAGAGCACTGTGCAGAGCGAGTTGTTTCTTAGCTTCCCAAAGAGCTGGAAGCAAGATGCTGTGGGGCCCAACTCGCCCTTTGGAAAGAAGCCTGCACGTTGTGCCTTTCAGCTCTAGGGCAAAGTAGCACACCCAGAGCAGAAGTCCTACTTCAGCCAGATCAGGCCTGCAAAGAAACTGCGTTTCACAGGCCTTTGGAAGAGATGTTCCCGGTAGGCTGTAAGAGCACTGTGCAGAGCGAGTTGTTTCTTAGCTTCCCAAAGAGCTGGAAGCAAGATGCTGTGGGGCCCAACTCGCCCTTTGGAAAGAAGCCTGCACGTTGTGCCTTTCAGCTCTAGGGCAAAGTAGCACACCCAGAGCAGAAGTCCTACTTCAGCCAGATCAGACCTGCAAAGAAACTGCGTTTCACAGGCCTTTGGAAGAGATGTTCCCGGTAGGCTGTAAGAGCACTGTGCAGAGCGAGTTGTTTCTTAGCTTCCCAAAGAGCTGGAAGCAAGATGCCGTGGGGCCCAACTCGCCCTTTGGAAAGAAGCCTGCACGTTGTGCCTTTCAGCTCTAGGGCAAAGTAGCACACCCAGAGCAGAAGTCCTACTTCAGCCAGATCAGGCCTGCAAAGAAACTGCGTTTCACAGGCCTTTGGAAGAGACGTTCCCGGTAGGCTGTAAGAGCACTGTGCAGAGCGAGTTGTTTCTTAGCTTCCCAAAGAGCTGGAAGCAAGATGCTGTGGGGCCCAACTCGCCCTTTGGAAAGAAGCCTGCACGTTGTGCCTTTCAGCTCTAGGGCAAAGTAGCACACCCAGAGCAGAAGTCCTACTTCAGCCAGATCAGGCCTGCAAAGAAACTGCGTTTCACAGGCCTTTGGAAGAGATGTTCCCTCTAGGCTGTAAGAGCACTGTGCAGAGCGAGTTGTTTCTTAGCTTCCCAAAGAGCTGGAAGCAAGATGCTGTGGGGCCCAACTCGCCCTTTGGAAAGAAGCCTGCACGTTGTGCCTTTCAGCTCTAGGGCAAAGTAGCACACCCAGAGCAGAAGTCCTACTTCAGCCAGATCAGGCCTGCAAAGAAACTGCGTTTCACAGGCCTTTGGAAGAGATGTTCCCGGTAGGCTGTAAGAGCACTGTGCAGAGCGAGTTGTTTCTTAGCTTCCCAAAGAGCTGGAAGCAAGATGCTGTGGGGCCCAACTCGCCCTTTGGAAAGAAGCCTGCACGTTGTGCCTTTCAGCTCTAGGGCAAAGTAGCACACCCAGAGCAGAAGTCCTACTTCAGCCAGATCAGGCCTGCAAAGAAACTGCGTTTCACAGGCCTTTGGAAGAGATGTTCCCGGTAGGCTGTAAGAGCACTGTGCAGAGCGAGTTGTTTCTTAGCTTCCCAAAGAGCTGGAAGCAAGATGCTGTGGGGCCCAACTCGCCCTTTGGAAAGAAGCCTGCACGTTGTGCCTTTCAGCTCTAGGGCAAAGTAGCACACCCAGAGCAGAAGTCCTACTTCAGCCAGATCAGGCCTGCAAAGAAACTGCGTTTCACAGGCCTTTGGAAGAGATGTTCCCGGTAGGCTGTAAGAGCACTGTGCAGAGCGAGTTGTTTCTTAGCTTCCCAAAGAGCTGGAAGCAAGATGCTGTGGGGCCCAACTCGCCCTTTGGAAAGAAGCCTGCACGTTGTGCCTTTCAGCTCTAGGGCAAAGTAGCACACCCAGAGAAGAAGTCCTACTTCAGCCAGATCAGGCCTGCAAAGAAACTGCGTTTCACAGGCCTTTGGAAGAGATGTTCCCGGTAGGCTGTAAGAGCACTGTGCAGAGCGAGTTGTTTCTTAGCTTCCCAAAGAGCTGGAAGCAAGATGCTGTGGGGCCCAACTCGCCCTTTGGAAAGAAGCCTGCACGTTGTGCCTTTCAGCTCTAGGGCAAAGTAGCACACCCAGAGCAGAAGTCCTACTTCAGCCAGATCAGGCCTGCAAAGAAACTGCGTTTCACAGGCCTTTGGAAGAGATGTTCCCGGTAGGCTGTAAGAGCACTGTGCAGAGCGAGTTGTTTCTTAGCTTCCCAAAGAGCTGGAAGCAAGATGCTGTGGGGCCCAACTCGCCCTTTGGAAAGAAGCCTGCACGTTGTGCCTTTCAGCTCTAGGGCAAAGTAGCACACCCAGAGCAGAAGTCCTACTTCAGCCAGATCAGGCCTGCAAAGAAACTGCGTTTCACAGGCCTTTGGAAGAGATGTTCCCGGTAGGCTGTAAGAGCACTGTGCAGAGCGAGTTGTTTCTTAGCTTCCCAAAGAGCTGGAAGCAAGATGCTGTGGGGCCCAACTCGCCCTTTGGAAAGAAGCCTGCACGTTGTGCCTTTCAGCTCTAGGGCAAAGTAGCACACCCAGAGCAGAAGTCCTACTTCAGCCAGATCAGACCTGCAAAGAAACTGCGTTTCACAGGCCTTTGGAAGAGATGTTCCCGGTAGGCTGTAAGAGCACTGTGCAGAGCGAGTTGTTTCTTAGCTTCCCAAAGAGCTGGAAGCAAGATGCTGTGGGGCCCAACTCGCCCTTTGGAAAGAAGCCTGCACGTTGTGCCTTTCAGCTCTAGGGCAAAGTAGCACACCCAGAGCAGAAGTCCTACTTCAGCCAGATCAGGCCTGCAAAGAAACTGCGTTTCACAGGCCTTTGGAAGAGATGTTCCCGGTAGGCTGTAAGAGCACTGTGCAGAGCGAGTTGTTTCTTAGCTTCCCAAAGAGCTGGGAGCAAGATGCTGTGGGGCCCAACTCGCCCTTTGGAAAGAAGCCTGCACGTTGTGCCTTTCAGCTCTAGGGCAAAGTAGCACACCCAGAGCAGAAGTCCTACTTCAGCCAGATCAGGCCTGCAAAGAAACTGCGTTTCACAGGCCTTTGGAAGAGATGTTCCCTCTAGGCTGTAAGAGCACTGTGCAGAGCGAGTTGTTTCTTAGCTTCCCAAAGAGCGGGAAGCAAGATGCTGTGGGGCCCAACTCGCCCTTTGGAAAGAAGCCTGCACGTTGTGCCTTTCAGCTCTAGGGCAAAGTAGCACACCCAGAGCAGAAGTCCTACTTCAGCCAGATCAGGCCTGCAAAGAAACTGCGTTTCACAGGCCTTTGGAAGAGATGTTCCCGGTAGGCTGTAAGAGCACTGTGCAGAGCGAGTTGTTTCTTAGCTTCCCAAAGAGCTGGAAGCAAGATGCTGTGGGGCCCAACTCGCCCTTTGGAAAGAAGCCTGCACGTTGTGCCTTTCAGCTCTAGGGCAAAGTAGCACACCCAGAGCAGAAGTCCTACTTCAGCCAGATCAGGCCTGCAAAGAAACTGCGTTTCACAGGCCTTTGGAAGAGATGTTCCCGGTAGGCTGTAAGAGCACTGTGCAGAGCGAGTTGTTTCTTAGCTTCCCAAAGAGCTGGAAGCAAGATGCTGTGGGGCCCAACTCGCCCTTTGGAAAGAAGCCTGCACGTTGTGCCTTTCAGCTCTAGGGCAAAGTAGCACACCCAGAGCAGAAGTCCTACTTCAGCCAGATCAGGCCTGCAAAGAAACTGCGTTTCACAGGCCTTTGGAAGAGATGTTCCCGGTAGGCTGTAAGAGCACTGTGCAGAGCGAGTTGTTTCTTAGCTTCCCAAAGAGCTGGAAGCAAGATGCTGTGGGGCCCAACTCGCCCTTTGGAAAGAAGCCTGCACGTTGTGCCTTTCAGCTCTAGGGCAAAGTAGCACACCCAGAGCAGAAGTCCTACTTCAGCCAGATCAGGCCTGCAAAGAAACTGCGTTTCACAGGCCTTTGGAAGAGATGTTCCCGGTAGGCTGTAAGAGCACTGTGCAGAGCGAGTTGTTTCTTAGCTTCCCACAGAGCTGGAAGCAAGATGCTGTGGGGCCCAACTCGCCCTTTGGAAAGAAGCCTGCACGTTGTGCCTTTCAGCTCTAGGGCAAAGTAGCACACCCAGAGCAGAAGTCCTACTTCAGCCAGATCAGGCCTGCAAAGAAACTGCGTTTCACAGGCCTTTGGAAGAGATGTTCCCGGTAGGCTGTAAGAGCACTGTGCAGAGCGAGTTGTTTCTTAGCTTCCCAAAGAGCTGGAAGCAAGATGCTGTGGGTCCCAACTCGCCCTTTCGAAAGAAGCCTGTACGTTGTGCCTTTCAGCTCTAGGGCAATGTAGCACACCCAGAGCAGAAGTCCTACTTCAGCCAGATCAGGCCTGCAAAGAAACTGCGTTTCACAGGCCTTTGGAAGAGATGTTCCCGGTAGGCTGTAAGAGCACTGTGCAGAGCGAGTTGTTTCTTAGCTTCCCAAAGAGCTGGAAGCAAGATGCTTTGGGGCCCAACTCGCCCTTTGGAAAGAAGCCTGCACGTTGTGCCTTTCAGCTCTAGGGCAAAGTAGCACACCCAGAGCAGAAGTCCTACTTCAGCCAGATCAGACCTGCAAAGAAACTGCGTTTCACAGTCCTTTGGAAGAGATGTTCCCGGTAGGCTGTAAGAGCACTGTGCAGAGCGAGTTGTTTCTTTGCTTCCCAAAGAGCTGGAAGCAAGATGCTGTGTGGCCCAACTCGCCCTTTGGAAAGAAGCCTGCACGTTGTGCCTTTCAGCTCTAGGGCAAAGTAGCACACCCAGAGCAGAAGTCCTACTTCAGCCAGATCAGGCCTGCAAAGAAACTGCGTTTCACAGGCCTTTGGAAGAGATGTTCCCGGTAGGCTGTAAGAGCACTGTGCAGAGCGAGTTGTTTCTTAGCTTCCCAAAGAGCTGGAAGCAAGATGCTGTGGGGCCCAACTCGCCCTTTGGAAAGAAGCCTGCACGTTGTGCCTTTCAGCTCTAGGGCAAAGTAGCACACCCAGAGCAGAAGTCCTACTTCAGCCAGATCAGGCCTGCAAAGAAACTGCGTTTCACAGGCCTTTGGAAGAGATGTTCCCGGTAGGCTGTAAGAGCACTGTGCAGAGCGAGTTGTTTCTTAGCTTCCCAAAGAGCTGGAAGCAAGATGCTGTGGGGCCCAACTCGCCCTTTGGAAAGAAGCCTGCACGTTGTGCCTTTCAGCTCTAGGGCAAAGTAGAACACCCAGAGCAGAAGTCCTACTTCAGCCAGATCAGGCCTGCAAAGAAACTGCGTTTCACAGGCCTTTGGAAGAGATGTTCCCGGTAGGCTGTAAGAGCACTGTGCAGAGCGAGTTGTTTCTTAGCTTCCCAAAGTGCTGGAAGCAAGATGCTGTGGGTCCCAACTCGCCCTTTCGAAAGAAGCCTGCACGTTGTGCCTTTCAGCTCTAGGGCAAAGTAGCACACCCAGAGCAGAAGTCCTACTTCAGCCAGATCAGGCCTGCAAAGAAACTGCGTTTCACAGGCCTTTGGAAGAGATGTTCCCGGTAGGCTGTAAGAGCACTGTGCAGAGCGAGTTGTTTCTTAGCTTCCCAAAGAGCTGGAAGCAAGATGCTGTGGGGCCCAACTCGCCCTTTGGAAAGAAGCCTGCACGTTGTGCCTTTCAGCTCTAGGGCAAAGTAGCACACCCAGAGCAGAAGTCCTACTTCAGCCAGATCAGGCCTGCAAAGAAACTGCGTTTCACAGGCCTTTGGAAGAGATGTTCCCGGTAGGCTGTAAGAGCACTGTGCAGAGCGAGTTGTTTCTTAGCTTCCCAAAGAGCTGGAAGCAAGATGCTGTGTGGCCCAACTCGCCCTTTGGAAAGAAGCCTGCACGTTGTGCCTTTCAGCTCTTGGGCAATGTAGCACACCCAGAGCAGAAGTCCTACTTCAGCCAGATCAGGCCTGCAAAGAAACTGCGTTTCACAGGCCTTTGGAAGAGATGTTCCCGGTAGGCTGTAAGAGCACTGTGCAGAGCGAGTTGTTTCTTAGCTTCCCAAAGAGCTGGAAGCAAGATGCTGTGGGGCCCAACTCGCCCTTTGGAAAGAAGCCTGCACGTTGGGCCTTCAGCTCTAGGGCAAAGTAGCACACCCAGAGAAGAAGTCCTACTTCAGCCAGATCAGGCCTGCAAAGAAACTGCGTTTCACAGGCCTTTGGAAGAGATGTTCCCGGTAGGCTGTAAGAGCACTGTGCAGAGCGAGTTGTTTCTTAGCTTCCCAAAGAGCTGGAAGCAAGATGCTGTGGGGCCCAACTCGCCCTTTGGAAAGAAGCCTGCACGTTGTGCCTTTCAGCTCTAGGGCAGTGTAGAACACCCAGAGCAGAAGTCCTACTTCAGCCAGATCAGGCCTGCAAAGAAACTGCGTTTCACAGGCCTTTGGAAGAGATGTTCCCGGTAGGCTGTAAGAGCACTGTGCAGAGCGAGTTGTTTCTTAGCTTCCCAAAGAGCTGGAAGCAAGATGCTGTGGGTACCAACTCGCCCTTTCGAAAGAAGCCTGCACGTTGTGCCTTTCAACTCTAGGGCAATGTAGCACACCCAGAGCAGAAGTCCTACTTCAGCCAGATCAGGCCTGCAAAGAAAGTGCGTTTCACAGGCCTTTGGAAGAGATGTTCCCGGTAGGCTGTAAGAGCACTGTGCAGAGCGAGTTGTTTCTTAGCTTCGCAAAGAGCTGGAAGCAAGATGCTGTGGTGCCCAACTCGCCCTTTGGAAAGAAGCCTGCACGGTGTGCCTTTCAGCTCTAGGGCAAAGTAGCACAGCCAGAGCAGAAGTCCTACTTCAGCCAGATCAGACCTGCAAAAAAACTGCGTTTCACAGTCCTTTGGAAGAGATGTTCCCGGTAGGCTGTAAGAGCACTGTGCAGAGAGAGTTGTTTCTTAGCTTCCCAAAGAGCTGGAAGCAAGATGCCGTGGGGATCAACTCGCCCCTTGGAAAGAAGCCTGCACGTTGTGCCTTTCAGCTCTAGGGCAGTGTAGAACACCCAGAGCAGAAGTCCTACTTCAGCCAGATCAGGCCTGCAAAGAAACTGCGTTTCACAGGCCTTTGGAAGAGACGTTCCCGGTAGGTTGTAAGAGCACTGTGCAGAGCGAGTTGCTTCTTAGCTTCCCAAAGAGCTGGAAGCAAGATGCTGTGTGGCCCAACTCGCCCTTTGGAAAGAAGCCTGCACGTTGTGCCTTTCAGCTCTTGGGCAATGTAGCACACCCAGAGCAGAAGTCCTACTTCAGCCAGATCAGGCCTGCAAAGAAACTGCGTTTCACAGGCCTTTGGAAGAGATGTTCCCGGTAGGCTGTAAGAGCACTGTGCAGAGCGAGTTGTTTCTTAGCTTCCCAAAGAGCTGGAAGCAAGATGCTGTGGGGCCCAACTCGCCCTTTGGAAAGAAGCCTGCACGTTGTGCCTTTCAGCTCTAGGGCAATGTAGCACACCCAGAGCAGAAGTCCTACTTCAGCCAGATCAGGCCTGCAAAGAAACTGCGTTTCACAGGCCTTTGGAAGAGATGTTCCCGGTAGGCTGTAAGAGCACTGTGCAGAGCGAGTTGTTTCTTAGCTTCCCACAGAGCTGGAAGCAAGATGCTGTGGGGCCCAACTCGCCCTTTGGAAAGAAGCCTGCACGTTGTGCCTTTCAGCTCTAGGGCAGTGTAGAACACCCAGAGCAGAAGTCCTACTTCAGCCAGATCAGGCCTGCAAAGAAACTGCGTTTCACAGGCCTTTGGAAGAGATGTTCCCGGTAGGCTGTAAGAGCACTGTGCAGAGCGAGTTGTTTCTTAGCTTCCCAAAGAGCTGGAAGCAAGATGCTGTGGGTACCAACTCGCCCTTTCGAAAGAAGCCTGCACGTTGTGCCTTTCAACTCTAGGGCAAAGTAGCACACCCAGAGCAGAAGTCCTACTTCAGCCAGATCAGGCCTGCAAAGAAACTGCGTTTCACAGGCCTTTGGAAGAGATGTTCCCGGTAGGCTGTAAGAGCACTGTGCAGAGCGAGTTGTTTCTTAGCTTCCCAAAGAGCTGGAAGCAAGATGCTTTGGGGCCCAACTCGCCCTTTGGAAAGAAGCCTGCACGGTGTGCCTTTCAGCTCTAGGGCAAAGTAGCACAGCCAGAGCAGAAGTCCTACTTCAGCCAGATCAGACCTGCAAAAAAACTGCGTTTCACAGTCCTTTGGAAGAGATGTTCCCGGTAGGCTGTAAGAGCACTGTGCAGAGCGAGTTGTTTCTTTGATTCCCAAAGAGCTGGAAGCAAGATGCTGTGTGGCCCAACTCGCCCTTTGGAAAGAAGCCTGCACGTTGGGCCTTTCAGCTCTAGGGCAATGTAGCACACCCAGAGCAGAAGTCCTACTTCAGCCAGATCAGGCCTGCAAAGAAACTGCGTTTCACAGGCCTTTGGAAGAGATGTTCCCGGTAGGCTGTAAGAGCACTGTGCAGAGCGAGTTGTTTCTTAGCTTCCCAAAGAGCTGGAAGCAAGATGCTCTGGGGCCCAACTCGCCCTTTGGAAAGAAGCCTGCACGTTGTGCCTTTCAGCTCTAGGGCAATGTAGCACACCCAGAGCAGAAGTCCTACTTCAGCCAGATCAGGCCTGCAAAGAAACTGCGTTTCACAGGCCTTTGGAAGAGATGTTCCCGGTAGGCTGTAAGAGCACTGTGCAGAGCGAGTTGTTTCTTAGCTTCCCAAAGAGCTGGAAGCAAGATGCTGTGGGGCCCAACTCGCCCTTTGGAAAGAAGCCTGCACGTTGTGCCTTTCAGCTCTAGGGCAATGTAGAACACCCAGAGCAGAAGTCCTACTTCAGCCAGATCAGGCCTGAAAAGAAACTGCGTTTCACAGGCCTTTGGAAGAGATTTTCCCGGTAGGCTGTAAGAGCACTGCGCAGAGCGAGTTGTTTCTTAGCTTCCCAAAGTGCTGGAAGCAAGATGCTGTGGGTACCAACTCGCCCTTTCGAAAGAAGCCTGTACGTTGTGCCTTTCAACTCTAGGGCAATGTAGCACACCCAGAGCAGAAGTCCTACTTCAGCCAGATCAGGCCTGCAAAGAAACTGCGTTTCACAGGCCTTTGGAAGAGATGTTCCCGGTAGGCTGTAAGAGCACTGTGCAGAGCGAGTTGTTTCTTAGCTTCCCAAAGAGCTGGAAGCAAGATGCTGTGGGGCCCAACTCGCCCTTTGGAAAGAAGCCTGCACGTTGTGCCTTTCAGCTCTAGGGCAAAGTAGCACAGCCAGAGCAGAAGTCCAACTTCAGCCAGATCAGGCCTGCAAAGAAACTGCGTTTCACAGGCCTTTGGAAGAGATGTTCCCGGTAGGCTGTAAGAGCACTGTGCAGAGCGAGTTGTTTCTTAGCTTCCCAAAGAGCTGGAAGCAAGATGCTGTGTGGCCCAACTCGCCCTTTGGAAAGAAGCCTGCACGTTGTGCCTTTCAGCTCTTGGGCAATGTAGCACACCCAGAGCAGAAGTCCTACTTCAGCCAGATCAGGCCTGCAAAGAAACTGCGTTTCACAGGCCTTTGGAAGAGATGTTCCCGGTAGGCTGTAAGAGCACTGTGCAGAGCGAGTTGTTTCTTAGCTTCCCAAAGAGCTGGAAGCAAGATGCTGTGGGGCCCAACTCGCCCTTTGGAAAGAAGCCTGCACGTTGGGCCTCAGCTCTAGGGCAATGTAGCACACCCAGAGAAGAAGTCCTACTTCAGCCAGATCAGGCCTGCAAAGAAACTGCGTTTCACAGGCCTTTGGAAGAGATGTTCCCGGTAGGCTGTAAGAGCACTGTGCAGAGCGAGTTGTTTCTTAGCTTCCCAAAGAGCTGGAAGCAAGATGCTGTGGGGCCCAACTCGCCCTTTGGAAAGAAGCCTGCACGTTGTGCCTTTCAGCTCTAGGGCAGTGTAGAACACCCAGAGCAGAAGTCCTACTTCAGCCAGATCAGCCCTGCAAAGAAACTGCGTTTCACAGGCCTTTGGAAGAGATTTTCCCGGTAGGCTGTAAGAGCACTGTGCAGAGCGAGTTTTTTCTTAGCTTCCCAAAGAGCTGGAAGCAAGATGCTGTGGGTACCAACTCGCCCTTTCGAAAGAAGCCTGTACGTTGTGCCTTTCAACTCTAGGGCAATGTAGCACACCCAGAGCAGAAGTCCTACTTCAGCCAGATCAGGCCTGCAAAGACAGTGCGTTTCACAGGCCTTTGGAAGAGATGTTCCCGGTAGGCTGTAAGAGCACTGTGCATAGCGAGTTGTTTCTTAGGTTCGCAAAGAGCTGGAAGCAAGATGCTGTGGTGCCCAACTCGCCCTTTGGAAAGAAGCCTGCACGGTGTGCCTTTCAGCTCTAGGGCAAAGTAGCACAGCCAGAGCAGAAGTCCTACATCAGCCATATCAGACCTGCAAAAAAACTGCGTTTCACAGTCCTTTGGAAGAGATGTTCCCGGTAGGCTGTAAGAGCACTGTGCAGAGAGAGTTGTTTCTTAGCTTCCCAAAGAGCTGGAAGCAAGATGCCGTGGGGATCAACTCGCCCCTTGGAAAGAAGCCTGCACGTTGTGCCTTTCAGCTCTAGGGCAGTGTAGAACACCCAGAGCAGAAGTCCTACTTCAGCCAGATCAGGCCTGCAAAGAAACTGCGTTTCACAGGCCTTTGGAAGAGACGTTCCCGGTAGGTTGTAAGAGCACTGTGCAGAGCGAGTTGCTTCTTAGCTTCCCAAAGAGCTGGAAGCAAGATGCTGTGTGGCCCAACTCGCCCTTTGGAAAGAAGCCTGCACGTTGGGCCTTTCAGCTCTTGGGCAATGTAGCACACCCAGAGCAGATGTCCTACTTCAGCCAGATCAGGCCTGCAAAGAAACTGCGTTTCACAGGCCTTTGGAAGAGATGTTCCCGGTAGGCTGTAAGAGCACTGTGCAGAGCGTGTTGTTTCTTAGCTTCCCAAAGAGCTGGAAGCAAGATGCTGTGGGGCCCAACTCGCCCTTTGGAAAGAAGCCTGCACGTTGGGCCTCAGCTCTAGGGCTAAGTAGCACAGCCAGAGCAGAAGTCCTACTTCAGCCAGATCAGGCCTGCAAAGAAACTGCGTTTCACAGGCCTTTAGAAGAGATGTTCCCGGTAGGCTGTAAGAGCAGTGTGCAGAGCGAGTTGTTTCTTAGCTTCCCAAAGAGCTGGAAGCAAGATGCTGTGGGGCCCAACTCGCCCTTTGGAAAGAAGCCTGCACGTTGTGCCTTTCAGCTCTAGGGCAGTGTAGAACACCCAGAGCAGAAGTCCTACTTCAGCCAGATCAGGCCTGCAAAGAAACTGCGTTTCACAGGCCTTTGGAAGAGATGTTCCCGGTAGGCTGTAAGAGCAGTGTGCAGAGCGAGTTGTTTCTTAGCTTCCCAAAGAGCTGGAAGCAAGATGCTGTGGGGCCCAACTCGCCCTTTGGAAAGAAGCCTGCACGTTGTGCCTTTCAGCTCTAGGGCAGTGTAGAACACCCAGAGCAGAAGTCCTACTTCAGCCAGATCAGGCCTGCAAAGAAACTGCGTTTCACAGGCCTTTGGAAGAGATGTTCCCGGTAGGCTGTAAGAGCACTGTGCAGAGCGAGTTGTTTCTTAGCTTCCCAAAGAGCTGGAAGCAAGATTCTGTGGGTACCAACTCGCCCTTTCGAAAGAAGCCTGTACGTTGTGCCTTTCAACTCTAGGGCAATGTAGCACACCCAGAGCAGAAGTCCTACTTCAGCCAGATCAGGCCTGCAAAGAAACTGCGTTTCACAGGCCTTTGGAAGAGATGTTCCCGGTAGGCTGTAAGAGCACTGTGCAGAGCGAGTTGTTTCTTAGGTTCGCAAAGAGCTGGAAGCAAGATGCTGTGGGGCCCAACTCGCCCTTTGGAAAGAAGACTGCACGGTGTGCCTTTCAGCTCTAGGGCAAAGTAGCACAGCCAGAGCAGAAGTCCTACTTCAGCCATATCAGACCTGCAAAAAAACTGCGTTTCACAGTCCTTTGGAAGAGATGTTCCCGGTAGGCTGTAAGAGCACTGTGCAGAGAGAGTTGTTTCTTAGCTTCCCAAAGAGCTGGAAGCAAGATGCCGTGGGGATCAACTCGCCCCTTGGAAAGAAGCCTGCACGTTGTGCCTTTCAGCTCTAGGGCAGTGTAGAACACCCAGAGCAGAAGTCCTACTTCAGCCAGATCAGGCCTGCAAAGAAACTGCGTTTCACAGGCCTTTGGAAAAGACGTTCCCGGTAGGCTGTAAGAGCACTGTGCAGAGCGAGTTGCTTCTTAGCTTCCCAAAGAGCTGGAAGCAAGATGCTGTGGGGTACAACTCGCCCTTTGGAAAGAAGCCTGCACGTTGTGCCTTTCAGCTGTAGGGCAAAGTAGCACAGCCAGAGCAGAAGTCCTACTTCAGCCAGATCAGGCCTGCAAAGAAACTGCGTTTCACAGGCCTTTGGAAGAGATGTACCCGCTAGGCTGTAAGAGCACTGTGCAGAGCGAGTTGTTTCTTAGCTTCCCAAGGAACTGGAAGCAAGATGCCGTGGGGATCAACTCGCCCCTTGGAAAGACGCCTGCACGTTGTGCCTTTCTGCTATAGGGCAGTGTAGAACACCCAGAGCAGAAGTCCTACTTCAGCCAGATCAGGCCTGCAAAGAAACTGCGTTTCACAGGCCTTTGGAAGAGATGTTCCGGGCAGGCTGTAAGAGCACTGTGCAGAGCGAGTTGTTTCTTAGCTTCCCAAAGAGCTGGAAGCAAGATGCTGTGGAGCCCAACTTGCCCTTTGGAAATAAGCCTGCACGTTGTGCCTTTCAGCTCTAGGCCAATGTAGCACACCCAGAGCAGAAATCCTACTTCAGCCAGATCAGGCCTGCAAAGAAACTGCGTTTCACAGGCCTTTAGAAGAGATGTTCCCGGTAGGCGGTAAGAGCACTGTGCAGAGCGAGTTGTTTCTTAGCTTCCCAAAGAGCTGGAAGCAAGATGCTGTGGGGCCCAACTCGCCCTTTGGAAAGAAGCCTGCACGTTGTGCCCTTCAGCTATAGGGCAATGTAGCACACCCAGAGCAGAAGTCCTACTTCAGCCAGATGAGGCCTGCAAAGAAACTGCGTTTCACAGGCCTTTGGAAGAGATGTTCCCGGTAGGCTGTAAGAGCACTGTGCAGAGCGAGTTTTTTCTTAGCTTCCCATAGAGCTGGAAGCAAGATGCTGTGGGGCACAACTCGCCCTTTGGAAAGAAGCCTGCACGGTGTGCCTTTCAGCTCTAGGGCAAAGTAGGACAGCCAGAGCAGAAGTCCTACTTCAGCCAGATCAGGCCTGCAAAGAAGCTTCGTTTCACAGGCCTTTGGAAGAGATGTTCCCGGTAGGCTGTAAGAGCACTGTGCAGAGCGAGTTGTTTCTTAGCTTCCCAAAGAGCTGGAAGCAAGATGCTGTGGGGCCCAACTCGCCCTTTGGAAAGAAGCCTGCACGGTGTGCCTTTCAGCTCTAGGGCAAAGTAGCACAGCCAGAGCAGAAGTCCTACTTCAGCCATATCAGACCTGCAAAAAAACTGCGTTTCACAGTCCTTTGGAAGAGACGTTCCCGGTAGGCTGTAAGAGCACTGTGCAGAGCGAGTTGCTTCTTAGCTTCCCAAAGAGCTGGAAGCAAGATGCTGTGGGGCCCAACTCGCCCTTTGGAAAGAAGTCTGCACGTTGTGCCTTTCAGCTCTAGGGCAAGGTAGCACAGCCAGAGCAGCAGTCCTACTTCAGCCAGATCATGCCTGCAAAGAAACTGCGTATCACAGGCCTTTGGAAGAGATGTTCCCAGTACGCTGTAAGAGCACTGTGCAGAGCGAGTTGTTTCTTACCTTCCCAAAGAGCTGGAAGCAAGATGCTGTGGGGCCCAACTCGCCCTTTGGAAAGAAGCCTTTACGTTGTGTCTTTCAGCTCTAGGGCAATGTAGCACACCAAGAGCAGAAGTCCTACTTCAGCCAGATCAGGCCTGCAAAGAAACTGCGTTTCACAGGCCTTTGGAAGAGATGTTCCCGGTAGGCTGTAAGAGCACTGTGCAGAGCGAGTTGTTTCTTAGCTTCCCAAAGAGCTGGAAGCAAGATGCTGTGGGGCCCAACTCGCCCTTTGGAAAGAAGCCTGCACGTTGTGCCTTTCAGCTCTAGTGCAATGTAGCACACCCAGAGCAGAAGTCCTACTTCTGCCAGATCAGGCCTGCAAAGAAACTGCGTTTCACAGGCCTTTGGAAGAGATGTTCCCGGTAGGCTGTAAGAGCACTGTGCAGAGCGAGTTGTTTCTTAGCTTCCCAAAGAGCTGGAAGCAAGATGCTGTGGGGCCCAACTCTCCCTTTGGAAAGAAGCCTGCACGTTGGGCCTTTCAGCTCTAGGGCAATGTAGCACACCCAGAGCAGAAGTCCTACTTCAGCCAGATCAGGCCTGCAAAGAAGCTGCGTTTCACATGCCTTTGGAAGAGATGTTCCCGATAGGCTGTAAGAGCACTTGGCAGAGCGAGTTGTTTCTTAGCTTCCCAAAGAGCTGGAAGCAAGATGCTGTGGTGCCCAACTCGCCCTTTGGAAAGAATCCTGCACGTTGGGCCTTTCAGCTCTAGGGCAAATTAGAACAGAAAGAGCAGAAGTCCTACTTCAGCCAGATCAGGCCTGCAAAGAAACTGTGTTTCACAGGCATTTGGAAGAGATGTTCCCGGTAGGCTGTAAGAGCACTGTGCAGAGTGAGTTGTTTCTTAGCTTCCCAAAGAGCTGGAAGCAAGATGCTGTGGGGCCCAACTCGCCCTTTGGAAAGAAGATTGCACGTTGTGCCTTTCAGTTCTAGGGCAATGTAGCACACCAAGAGCAGTAGTCCTACTTCAGCCAGATCAGGCCTGCAAAGAAACTGCGTTTCACAGGCCTTTGGAAGAGATGTTCCCGGTAGGCTGTAAGAGCACTGTGCAGAGCGAGTTGTTTCTTAGCTTCCCAAAGAGCTGGAAGCAAGATGCTGTGGAGCCCAACTCGCCCTTTGGAAAGAAGCCTGCACGTTGTGCCTTTCAGCTCTATGGCAATGTAGCACACCCAGAGCAGAAGTCCAACTTCAGCCAGATCAGGCCTGCAAAGAAACTGCGTTTCACAGGCCTTTGGAAGAGATGTTCCCGGTAGGCTGTAAGAGCACTGTGCAGAGCGAGTTGTTTCTTAGGTTCGCAAAGAGCTGGAAGCAAGATGCTGTGGGGCCCAACTCGCCCTTTGGAAAGAAGCCTGCACGTTGTGCCTTTCAGCTCTAGGGCAATGTAGCACACCCAGAGCAGAAGTCCTACTTCAGCCAGATCAGGCCTGCAAAGAAACTGCGTTTCACAGGCCTTTGGAAGAGATGTTCCCGGTAGGCTGTAAGAGCACTGTGCAGAGCGAGTTGTTTCTTAGCTTCCCAAAGAGCTGGAAGCAAGATGCTGTGGAGCCCAACTCGCCCTTTGGAAAGAAGCCTGCACGTTGTGCCATTCAGCTCTAGGGCAAAGTAGCACAGCCAGAGCAGAAGTCCTACTTCAGCCAGATCAGGCATGCAAAGAAACTGCGTTTCACAGGCCTTTGGAAGAGATGTTCCCGGTAGGCTGTAAGAGCACTGTGCAGAGCGAGTTGTTTCTTAGCTTCCCAAAGAGCTGGAAGCAAGATGCTGTGGGGCCCAACTCGCCCTTTGGAAAGAAGCCTGCACGTTGTGCCTTTCAGCTCTAGGGCAATGTAGCACACCCAGAGCAGAAGTGCTGCTTCAGCCAGATCAGGCCTGCAAAGAAACTGCGTTTCACAGGCATTTGGAAGAGATGTTCCCGGTAGGCGGTAAGAGCACTGTGCAGAGCGAGTTGTTTCTTAGCTTCCCAAGGAGCTGGAAGCAAGATGCTGTGGGGCCCAACTCGCCCTTTGGAAAGAAGCCTGCACGTTGTGCCTTTCAGCTCTAGGGCAATGTAGCACACCCAGAGCAGAAGTCCTACTTCAGCCAGATCAGGCCTGCAAAGAAACTGCGTTTCACAGGCCTTTGGAAGAGATGTTCCCGGTAGGCTGTAAGAGCACTGTGCAGAGCGAGTTGTTTCTTAGTTTCCCAAAGAGCTGGAAGCAAGATGCTGTGGGGCCCAACTCGCCTTTTGGAAAGAAGCCTGCACGTTGTGCCTTTCAGCTTTAGGGCAAAGTTGCACACCCAGAGCAGAAGTCCTACTCAGCCAGAAAAGGCCTGCAAAGAAACTGTGTTTCACAGGCCTTTGGAAGAGATGTTCCCGGTAGGCTGTAAGAGCACTGTGCAGAGCGAGTTGTTTCTTAGCTTCCCAAAAAGCTGGAAGCAAGATGCTGTGGGGCCCATCTTGCCCTTTGGAAAGAAGCCTGCACGTTTGATCTTTCAGCTCTAGGGCAATATAGCACACCCAGAGCAGAAGTCCTACTTCAGCCAGATCAGGCCTGCAAAGAAACTGCGTTTCACAGGCCTTTGGAAGATATGTTCCCGGTAGGCTGTAAGAGCACTGTGCAGAGCGAGTTGTTTCTTAGCTTCCCAAAGAGCTGGAAGCAAGATGCTGTGGAGCCCAACTCGCCCTTTGGAAAGAAGCCTGCACGTTGTGCCTTTCAGCTCTAGGGCAATGTAGCACACCCAGAGCAGAAGTCCTACTTCAGCCAGATCAGGCCTGCAAAGAAACTGCGTTTCACAGGCCTTTGGAAGAGATGTTCCCGGTAGGCTGTAAGAGCACTGTGCAGAGCGAGTTGTTTCTTAGCTTCCCAAAGAGCTGGAAGCAAGATGCTGTGGGGCCCAACTCGCCCTTTGGAAAGAAGTCTGCACGTTGGGCCTTTCAGCTCTGGGGCAAGGTAGCACAGCCAGAGCAGCAGTCCTACTTCAGCCAGATCAGGCCTGCAAAGAAAGTGCGTTTCACAGGCCTTTGGAAGAGATGTTCCCAGTAGGCTGTAAGAGCACTGTGCAGAGCGAGTTGTTTCTTAGCTTCCCAAAGAGCTGGAAGCAAGATGCTGTGGGGCCCAACTCGCCCTTTGGAAAGAAGCCTGCACGTTGTGCCTTTCAGCTCTAGGGCAATGTAGCACACGCAGAGCAGAAGTCCTACTTCAGCCAGATCAGGCCTGCAAAGACACTGCGTTTCACAGGCCTTTGGAAGAGATGTTCCCGGTAGGCTGTAAGAGCACTGTGCAGAGCGAGTTGTTTCTTAGCTTCCCAAAGAGCTGGAAGCAAGATGTTGTGGAGCCCAACTCGCCCTTTGGAAAGAAGCCTGCACGTTGTGCCTTTCAGCTCCAGGGCAAAGTAGCTCAGCCAGAGCAGAAGTCCTACTTCAGCCAGATCAGGCCTGCAAAGAAACTGCGTTTCACAGGCCTTTGGAAGAGATGTTCCCGGTAGGCTGTAAGAGCACTGTGCAGAGCGAGTTGTTTCTTAGTTTCCCAAAGAGCTGGAAGCAAGATGCTGTGAGGAACAACTCGGCCTTTCGAAAGAAGCCTGTAAGTTGTGCCTTTCAACTCTAGGGCAAGGTAGCACACCCAGAGCAGAAGTCCTACTTCAGCCAGATCAGGCCTGCAAAGAAACTGCGTTTCACAGGCCTTTGGAACAGATGTTCCCGGTAGGCTGTAAGTGCACTGTGCAGAGCGAGTTGTTTCTTAGCTTCCCAAACTGCTGGAGGCAAGATGCTGTGGGGCCCAACTCGCCCTTTGGAAATAAGCCTGCACGTTTGATCTTTCAGCTCTAGGGCAATGTAGCACACCCAGAGCAGAAGTCCTACTTCAGCCAGATCAGGCCTGCAAAGAAACAGCGTTTCACAGGCTTTTGGAAGAGATGTTCCCGGTAGGCTGTAAGAGCACTGTGCAGAGCGAGTTGTTTCTTAGCTTCCCAAAGAGCTGGAAGCAAGATGCTGTGGGGATCAACTCGCCCCTTGGAAAGAAGCGTGCACGTTGTGCCTTTCAGCTCTAGGGCAGTGTAGAACACCCAGAGCAGAAGTCCTACTTCAGCCAGATCAGACCTGCAAAGAAACTGCGTTTCACAGGCCTTTGGAAGAGATGTTCCCGGTAGGCTGTAAGAGCACTGTGCAGAGCGAGTTGTTTCTTAGCTTCCCAAAGAGCTGGAAGCAAGATGCTGTGGGGCCCAACTCGCCCTTTGGAAAGAAGCCTCCACGTTATGCCTTTCAGCTCTAGGGCAAATTAGAACAGAAAGAGCAGAAGTCCTACTTCAGCCAGATCAGGCCTGCAAAGAAACTGTGTTTCACAGGCCTGTGGAAGAGATGTTCCCGGTAGTCTGTAAGAGCACTGTGCAGAGCGAGTTGTTTCTTAGCTTCCCAAACTGCTGGAGGCAAGATGCTGTGGGGCCCAACTCGCCCTTTGGAAATAAGACTGCACGTTTGATCTTTCAGCTCTAGGGCAATGTAGCACACCCAGAGCAGAAGTCCTACTTCAGCCAGATCAGGCCTGCAAAGAAACTGCGTTTCACAGGCTTTTGGAAGATATGTTCCCGGTAGGCTGTAAGAGCACTGTGCAGAGCGAGTTGTTTCTTAGCTTCCCAAAGAGCTGGAAGCAAGATGCCGTGGGGATCAACTCGCCCCTTGGAAAGAAGCGTGCACGTTGTGCCTTTCAGCTCTAGGGCAGTGTAGAACACCCAGAGCAGAAGTCCTACTTCAGGCAGATCAGACCTGCAAAGAAACTGCGTTTCACAGGCCTTTGGAAGAGATGTTCCCGGTAGGCTGTAAGAGCACTGTGCAGAGCGAGTTGTTTCTTAGCTTCCCAAAGAGCTGGAAGCAAGATGCTGTGGGTCCCAACTCGCCCTTTGGAAAGAAGCCTGCACGTTGTGCCATTCAGCTCAAGGGCAAAGTAGCACAGCCAGAGCAGAAGTCCTACTTCAGCCAGATCAGGCCTGCAAAGAAACTGCGTTTCACATGCCTTTGGAAGAGATGTTCCCGGTAGGCTGTAAGAGCACTGTGCAGAGCGAGTTGTTTCTTAGCTTCCCAAAGAGCTGGACGCAAGATGCTGTGGGGCCCAACTCGCCCTTTGGAAAGAAGCCTGCACGTTGTGCCTTTCAGCTCCAGGGCAAAGTAGCTCAGCCAGAGCAGAAGTCCTACTTCATCCAGATCAGGCCTGCAAAGAAACTGCGTTTCACAGGCCTTTGGAAGAGATGTTCCCGGTAGGCTGTAAGAGCACTGTGCAGAGCGAGTTGTTTCTTAGCTTCCCAAAGAGCTGGAAGCAAGATGCTGTGGGGCCCAACTCGCCCTTTGGAAAGAAGCCTGCACGTTGTGCCTTTCAGCTCTAGTGCAATGTAGCAGACCCAGAGCAGAAGTCCTACTTCTACCAGATCAGGCCTGCAAAGAAACTGCGTTTCACAGGCCTTTGGAAGAGATGTTCCCTCTAGGCTCTAAGAGCGCTGTGCAGAGCGAGTTGTTTCTTAGCTTCCCAAAGAGCTGGAAGCAAGATGCTGTGGGGCCCAACTCGCCCTTTGGAAAGAAGCCTGCACGTTGTGCCATTCAGCTCTAGGGCAAAGTAGCACAGCCAGAGCAGAAGTCCTACTTCAGCCAGATCAGGCATGCAAAGAAACTGCGTTTCACAGGCCTTTGGAACAGATGTTCCCGGTAGGCTGTAAGAGCACTTGGCAGAGCGAGTTGTTTCTTAGCTTCCCAAAGAGCTGGAAGCAAGATGCTGTGGGGCCCAACTCGCCCTTTGGAAAGAATCCTGCACGTTGGGCCTTTCAGCTCTAGGGCAAATTAGAACAGAAAGAGCAGAAGTCCTACTTCAGCCAGATCAGGCCTGCAAAGAAACTGTGTTTCACAGGCCTTTGGAAGAGATGTTCCCGGTAGGCTGTAAGAGCACTGTGCAGAGCGAGTTGTTTCTTAGCTTCCCAAAGAGCTGGAAGCAAGATGCTGTGGGGCCCAACTCGCCCTTTGGAAAGAAGATTGCACGTTGTGCCTTTCAGCTCTAGGGCAATGTAGCACACCCAGAGCAGAAGTCCTATTTCAGCCAGATCAGGCCTGCAAAGAAAATGCGTTTCACAGGCCTTTGGAAGAGATGTTCCCAGTAGGCTGTAAGAGCACTGTGCAGAGCGAGTTGTTTCTTAGCTTCCCAAAGAGCTGGAAGCAAGATGCTGTGGGGCCCAACTCGCCCTTTGGAAAGAAGCCTGTACGTTGTGTCTTTCAGCTCTAGGGCAATGTAGCACACCCAGAGCAGAAGTCCTACTTCAGCCACATCAGGCCTGCAAAGAAACTGCGTTTCACAGGCCTTTGGAAGAGATGTTCCCGGTAGGCTGTAAGAGCACTGTGCAGAGCGAGTTGTTTCTTAGCTTCCCAAAGAGCTGGAAGCAAGATGCTGTGGGGCCCAACTCGCCCTTTGGAAAGAAGCCTGCACGTTGTGCCTTTCAGCTCTAGTGCAATGTGGCACACCCAGAGCAGAAGTCCTACTTCAGCCAGATCAGGCCTGCAAAGAAACTGCGTTTCACAGGCCTTTGGAAGAGATGTTCCCGGTAGGCTGTAAGAGCACTGTGCAGAGCGAGTTGTTTCTTAGCTTCCCAAAGAGCTGGAAGCAAGATGCTGTGGGGCCCAACTCGCCCTTTGGAAAGAAGCCTGCACGTTGTGCCTTTCAGCTCTAGGGAAATGTAGCACACCCAGAGCAGAAGTCCTACTTCAGCCACATCAGGCCTGCAAAGAAACTGCGTTTCACAGGCCTTTGGAAGAGATGTTCCCGGTAGGCTGTAAGAGCACTGTGCAGAGCGAGTTGTTTCTTAGCTTCCCAAAGAGCTGGAAGCAAGATGCTGTGGGGCCCAACTCGCCCTTTGGAAAGAAGCCTGTACGTTGTGTCTTTCAGCTCTAGGGCAATGTAGCACACCCAGAGCAGAAGTCCTACTTCAGCCACATCAGGCCTGCAAAGAAACTGCGTTTCACAGGCCTTTGGAAGAGATGTTCCCGGTAGGCTGTAAGAGCACTGTGCAGAGCGAGTTGTTTCTTAGCTTCCCAAAGAGCTGGAAGCAAGATGCTGTGGGGCCCAACTCGCCCTTTGGAAAGAAGCCTGCACGTTGTGCCTTTCAGCTCTAGTGCAATGTAGCACACCCAGAGCAGAAGTCCTACTTCTGCCAGATCAGGCCTGCAAAGAAACTGCGTTTCACAGGCCTTTGGAAGAGATGTTCCCTCTAGGCTCTAAGAGCGCTGTGCAGAGCGAGTTGTTTCTTAGCTTCCCAAAGAGCTGGAAGCAAGATGCTGTGGGGCCCAACTCGCCCTTTGGAAAGAAGCCTGCACGTTGTGCCCTTCAGCTATAGGGCAATGTAGCACACCCAGAGCAGAAGTCCTACTTCAGCCAGATGAGGCCTGCAAAGAAACTGCGTTTCACAGGCCTTTGGAAGAGATGTTCCCGGTAGGCTGTAAGAGCACTGTGCAGAGCGAGTTTTTTCTTAGCTTCCCATAGAGCTGGAAGCAAGATGCTGTGGGGCACAACTCGCCCTTTGGAAAGAAGCCTGCACGGTGTGCCTTTCAGCTCTAGGGCAAAGTAGGACAGCCAGAGCAGAAGTCCTACTTCAGCCAGATCAGGCCTGCAAAGAAGCTTCGTTTCACAGGCCTTTGGAAGAGATGTTCCCGGTAGGCTGTAAGAGCACTGTGCAGAGCGAGTTGTTTCTTAGCTTCCCAAAGAGCTGGAAGCAAGATGCTGTGGGGCCCAACTCGCCCTTTGGAAAGAAGCCTGCACGGTGTGCCTTTCAGCTCTAGGGCAAAGTAGCACAGCCAGAGCAGAAGTCCTACTTCAGCCATATCAGACCTGCAAAAAAACTGCGTTTCACAGTCCTTTGGAAGAGACGTTCCCGGTAGGCTGTAAGAGCACTGTGCAGAGCGAGTTGCTTCTTAGCTTCCCAAAGAGCTGGAAGCAAGATGCTGTGGGGCCCAACTCGCCCTTTGGAAAGAAGTCTGCACGTTGTGCCTTTCAGCTCTAGGGCAAGGTAGCACAGCCAGAGCAGCAGTCCTACTTCAGCCAGATCATGCCTGCAAAGAAACTGCGTATCACAGGCCTTTGGAAGAGATGTTCCCAGTACGCTGTAAGAGCACTGTGCAGAGCGAGTTGTTTCTTACCTTCCCAAAGAGCTGGAAGCAAGATGCTGTGGGGCCCAACTCGCCCTTTGGAAAGAAGCCTTTACGTTGTGTCTTTCAGCTCTAGGGCAATGTAGCACACCAAGAGCAGAAGTCCTACTTCAGCCAGATCAGGCCTGCAAAGAAACTGCGTTTCACAGGCCTTTGGAAGAGATGTTCCCGGTAGGCTGTAAGAGCACTGTGCAGAGCGAGTTGTTTCTTAGCTTCCCAAAGAGCTGGAAGCAAGATGCTGTGGGGCCCAACTCGCCCTTTGGAAAGAAGCCTGCACGTTGTGCCTTTCAGCTCTAGTGCAATGTAGCACACCCAGAGCAGAAGTCCTACTTCTGCCAGATCAGGCCTGCAAAGAAACTGCGTTTCACAGGCCTTTGGAAGAGATGTTCCCGGTAGGCTGTAAGAGCACTGTGCAGAGCGAGTTGTTTCTTAGCTTCCCAAAGAGCTGGAAGCAAGATGCTGTGGGGCCCAACTCTCCCTTTGGAAAGAAGCCTGCACGTTGGGCCTTTCAGCTCTAGGGCAATGTAGCACACCCAGAGCAGAAGTCCTACTTCAGCCAGATCAGGCCTGCAAAGAAGCTGCGTTTCACATGCCTTTGGAAGAGATGTTCCCGATAGGCTGTAAGAGCACTTGGCAGAGCGAGTTGTTTCTTAGCTTCCCAAAGAGCTGGAAGCAAGATGCTGTGGTGCCCAACTCGCCCTTTGGAAAGAATCCTGCACGTTGGGCCTTTCAGCTCTAGGGCAAATTAGAACAGAAAGAGCAGAAGTCCTACTTCAGCCAGATCAGGCCTGCAAAGAAACTGTGTTTCACAGGCATTTGGAAGAGATGTTCCCGGTAGGCTGTAAGAGCACTGTGCAGAGTGAGTTGTTTCTTAGCTTCCCAAAGAGCTGGAAGCAAGATGCTGTGGGGCCCAACTCGCCCTTTGGAAAGAAGATTGCACGTTGTGCCTTTCAGTTCTAGGGCAATGTAGCACACCAAGAGCAGTAGTCCTACTTCAGCCAGATCAGGCCTGCAAAGAAACTGCGTTTCACAGGCCTTTGGAAGAGATGTTCCCGGTAGGCTGTAAGAGCACTGTGCAGAGCGAGTTGTTTCTTAGCTTCCCAAAGAGCTGGAAGCAAGATGCTGTGGAGCCCAACTCGCCCTTTGGAAAGAAGCCTGCACGTTGTGCCTTTCAGCTCTATGGCAATGTAGCACACCCAGAGCAGAAGTCCAACTTCAGCCAGATCAGGCCTGCAAAGAAACTGCGTTTCACAGGCCTTTGGAAGAGATGTTCCCGGTAGGCTGTAAGAGCACTGTGCAGAGCGAGTTGTTTCTTAGGTTCGCAAAGAGCTGGAAGCAAGATGCTGTGGGGCCCAACTCGCCCTTTGGAAAGAAGCCTGCACGTTGTGCCTTTCAGCTCTAGGGCAATGTAGCACACCCAGAGCAGAAGTCCTACTTCAGCCAGATCAGGCCTGCAAAGAAACTGCGTTTCACAGGCCTTTGGAAGAGATGTTCCCGGTAGGCTGTAAGAGCACTGTGCAGAGCGAGTTGTTTCTTAGCTTCCCAAAGAGCTGGAAGCAAGATGCTGTGGAGCCCAACTCGCCCTTTGGAAAGAAGCCTGCACGTTGTGCCATTCAGCTCTAGGGCAAAGTAGCACAGCCAGAGCAGAAGTCCTACTTCAGCCAGATCAGGCATGCAAAGAAACTGCGTTTCACAGGCCTTTGGAAGAGATGTTCCCGGTAGGCTGTAAGAGCACTGTGCAGAGCGAGTTGTTTCTTAGCTTCCCAAAGAGCTGGAAGCAAGATGCTGTGGGGCCCAACTCGCCCTTTGGAAAGAAGCCTGCACGTTGTGCCTTTCAGCTCTAGGGCAATGTAGCACACCCAGAGCAGAAGTGCTGCTTCAGCCAGATCAGGCCTGCAAAGAAACTGCGTTTCACAGGCATTTGGAAGAGATGTTCCCGGTAGGCGGTAAGAGCACTGTGCAGAGCGAGTTGTTTCTTAGCTTCCCAAGGAGCTGGAAGCAAGATGCTGTGGGGCCCAACTCGCCCTTTGGAAAGAAGCCTGCACGTTGTGCCTTTCAGCTCTAGGGCAATGTAGCACACCCAGAGCAGAAGTCCTACTTCAGCCAGATCAGGCCTGCAAAGAAACTGCGTTTCACAGGCCTTTGGAAGAGATGTTCCCGGTAGGCTGTAAGAGCACTGTGCAGAGCGAGTTGTTTCTTAGTTTCCCAAAGAGCTGGAAGCAAGATGCTGTGGGGCCCAACTCGCCTTTTGGAAAGAAGCCTGCACGTTGTGCCTTTCAGCTTTAGGGCAAAGTTGCACACCCAGAGCAGAAGTCCTACTCAGCCAGAAAAGGCCTGCAAAGAAACTGTGTTTCACAGGCCTTTGGAAGAGATGTTCCCGGTAGGCTGTAAGAGCACTGTGCAGAGCGAGTTGTTTCTTAGCTTCCCAAAAAGCTGGAAGCAAGATGCTGTGGGGCCCATCTTGCCCTTTGGAAAGAAGCCTGCACGTTTGATCTTTCAGCTCTAGGGCAATATAGCACACCCAGAGCAGAAGTCCTACTTCAGCCAGATCAGGCCTGCAAAGAAACTGCGTTTCACAGGCCTTTGGAAGATATGTTCCCGGTAGGCTGTAAGAGCACTGTGCAGAGCGAGTTGTTTCTTAGCTTCCCAAAGAGCTGGAAGCAAGATGCTGTGGAGCCCAACTCGCCCTTTGGAAAGAAGCCTGCACGTTGTGCCTTTCAGCTCTAGGGCAATGTAGCACACCCAGAGCAGAAGTCCTACTTCAGCCAGATCAGGCCTGCAAAGAAACTGCGTTTCACAGGCCTTTGGAAGAGATGTTCCCGGTAGGCTGTAAGAGCACTGTGCAGAGCGAGTTGTTTCTTAGCTTCCCAAAGAGCTGGAAGCAAGATGCTGTGGGGCCCAACTCGCCCTTTGGAAAGAAGTCTGCACGTTGGGCCTTTCAGCTCTGGGGCAAGGTAGCACAGCCAGAGCAGCAGTCCTACTTCAGCCAGATCAGGCCTGCAAAGAAAGTGCGTTTCACAGGCCTTTGGAAGAGATGTTCCCAGTAGGCTGTAAGAGCACTGTGCAGAGCGAGTTGTTTCTTAGCTTCCCAAAGAGCTGGAAGCAAGATGCTGTGGGGCCCAACTCGCCCTTTGGAAAGAAGCCTGCACGTTGTGCCTTTCAGCTCTAGGGCAATGTAGCACACGCAGAGCAGAAGTCCTACTTCAGCCAGATCAGGCCTGCAAAGACACTGCGTTTCACAGGCCTTTGGAAGAGATGTTCCCGGTAGGCTGTAAGAGCACTGTGCAGAGCGAGTTGTTTCTTAGCTTCCCAAAGAGCTGGAAGCAAGATGTTGTGGAGCCCAACTCGCCCTTTGGAAAGAAGCCTGCACGTTGTGCCTTTCAGCTCCAGGGCAAAGTAGCTCAGCCAGAGCAGAAGTCCTACTTCAGCCAGATCAGGCCTGCAAAGAAACTGCGTTTCACAGGCCTTTGGAAGAGATGTTCCCGGTAGGCTGTAAGAGCACTGTGCAGAGCGAGTTGTTTCTTAGTTTCCCAAAGAGCTGGAAGCAAGATGCTGTGAGGAACAACTCGGCCTTTCGAAAGAAGCCTGTAAGTTGTGCCTTTCAACTCTAGGGCAAGGTAGCACACCCAGAGCAGAAGTCCTACTTCAGCCAGATCAGGCCTGCAAAGAAACTGCGTTTCACAGGCCTTTGGAACAGATGTTCCCGGTAGGCTGTAAGTGCACTGTGCAGAGCGAGTTGTTTCTTAGCTTCCCAAACTGCTGGAGGCAAGATGCTGTGGGGCCCAACTCGCCCTTTGGAAATAAGCCTGCACGTTTGATCTTTCAGCTCTAGGGCAATGTAGCACACCCAGAGCAGAAGTCCTACTTCAGCCAGATCAGGCCTGCAAAGAAACAGCGTTTCACAGGCTTTTGGAAGAGATGTTCCCGGTAGGCTGTAAGAGCACTGTGCAGAGCGAGTTGTTTCTTAGCTTCCCAAAGAGCTGGAAGCAAGATGCTGTGGGGATCAACTCGCCCCTTGGAAAGAAGCGTGCACGTTGTGCCTTTCAGCTCTAGGGCAGTGTAGAACACCCAGAGCAGAAGTCCTACTTCAGCCAGATCAGACCTGCAAAGAAACTGCGTTTCACAGGCCTTTGGAAGAGATGTTCCCGGTAGGCTGTAAGAGCACTGTGCAGAGCGAGTTGTTTCTTAGCTTCCCAAAGAGCTGGAAGCAAGATGCTGTGGGGCCCAACTCGCCCTTTGGAAAGAAGCCTCCACGTTATGCCTTTCAGCTCTAGGGCAAATTAGAACAGAAAGAGCAGAAGTCCTACTTCAGCCAGATCAGGCCTGCAAAGAAACTGTGTTTCACAGGCCTGTGGAAGAGATGTTCCCGGTAGTCTGTAAGAGCACTGTGCAGAGCGAGTTGTTTCTTAGCT
Organism: Equus przewalskii; assembly: GCF_037783145.1. Classification (NCBI taxonomy): domain Eukaryota; kingdom Metazoa; phylum Chordata; class Mammalia; order Perissodactyla; family Equidae; genus Equus; species Equus przewalskii. The sequence goes on from NW_027228350.1 coordinate 408,419, forward strand.
TCCCAAAGAGCTGGAAGCAAGATGCTGTGGGGCCCAACTCGCCCTTTGGAAAGAAGATTGCACGTTGTGCCTTTCAGTTCTAGGGCAATGTAGCACACCAAGAGATGTAGATCTACTTCAGCCAGATCAGGCCTGCAAAGAAACTGCGTTTCACAGGCCTTTGGAAGAGATGTTCCCGGTAGGCTGTAACAGCACTGTGCAGAGCGAGTTGTTTCTTAGCTTCCCAAAGAGCTGAAAGCAAGAAGCTGTGGGGCCCAACTCGCCCTTTGGAAAGAAGCCTGCACGTTGTGCCTTTCAGCTCTAGGGCAATGTAGCACACCCAGAGCAGAAGTCCTACTTCAGCCAGATCAGGCCTGCAAAGAAACTGCGTTTCACAGGCCTTTGGAAGAGATGTTCCCGGTAGGCTGTAAGAGCACTGTGCAGAGCGAGTTGTTTGTTAGCTTCCCAAAGAGCTGGAAGCAAGATGCTGTGGAGCCCAACTCGCCCTTTGGAAAGAAGCCTGCACGTTGTGCCTTTCAGCTCTAAGGCAATGTAGCACACCCAGAGCAGAAGTCCTACTTCAGCCAGATCAGGCCTGCAAAGAAACTGCGTTTCACAGGCCTTTGGAAGAGATGTTCCCGGTAGGCTGTAAGAGCACTGTGCAGAGCGAGTTGTTTCTTAGGTTCGCAAAGAGCTGGAAGCAAGATGCTGTGGGGCCCAACTCGCCCTTTGGAAAGAAGCCTGCACGTTGTGCCTTTCAGCTCTAGGGCAAGGTAGCACAGCCAGAGCAGCAGTCCTACTTCAGGAAGATCATGCCTGCAAAGAAACTGCGTTTCACAGGCCTTTGGAAGAGATGTTCCCAGTAGGCTGTAAGAGCACTGTGCAGAGCGAGTTGTTTCTTAGCTTCCCAAAGAGCTGGAAGCAAGATGCTGTGGGGCCCAACTCGCCCTTTGGAAAGAAGCCTGCACGTTGTGCCTTTCAGCTCTAGGGCAATGTAGCACACCCAGAGCAGAAGTCCTACTTCAGCCAGATCAGGCCTGCAAAGAAACTGCGTTTCACAGGCCTTTGGAAGAGATGTTCCCGGTAGGCTGTAAGAGCACTGTGCAGAGCGAGTTGTTTCTTAGCTTCCCAAAGAGCTGGAAGCAAGATGTTGTGGAGCCCAACTCGCCCTTTGGAAAGAAGCCTGCACGTTGTGCCTTTCAGATCCAGGGCAAAGTAGCTCAGCCAGAGCAGAAGTCCTACTTCATCCAGATCAGGCCTGCAAAGAAACTGCGTTTCACAGGCCTTTGGAAGAGATGTTCCCGGTAGGCTGTAAGAGCACTGTGCAGAGCGAGTTGTTTCTTAGCTTCCCAAAGAGCTGGAAGCAAGATGCTGTGGGGCCCAACTCGCCCTTTGGAAAGAAGCCTGCACGTTGTGCCTTTCAGCTCTAGGGCAATGTAGCACACCCAGAGCAGAAGTCCTACTTCAGCCAGATCAGGCCTGCAAAGAAACTGCGTTTCACAGGCCTTTGGAAGAGATGTTCCCGGTAGGCTGTAAGAGCACTGTGCAGAGCGAGTTGTTTCTTAGCTTCCCAATGTGCTGGAAGCAAGAAGCTGTGGAGCCCAACTCGCCCTTTGGAAAGAAGCCTGCACGTTGTGCCTTTCAGCTCCAGGGCAAAGTAGCTCAGCCAGAGCAGAAGTCCTACTTCAGCCAGATCAGGCCTGCAAAGAAACTGCGTTTCACAGGCCTTTGGAAGAGATGTTCCCGGTAGGCTGTAAGAGCACTGTGCAGAGCGAGTTGTTTCTTAGTTTCCCAAAGAGCTGGAAGCAAGATGCTGTGAGGAACAACTCGGCCTTTCGAAAGAAGCCTGTAAGTTGTGCCTTTCAACTCTAGGGCAAGGTAGCACACCCAGAGCAGAAGTCCTACTTCAGCCAGATCAGGCCTGCAAAGAAACTGCGTTTCACAGGCCTTTGGAACAGATGTTCCCGGTAGGCTGTAAGAGCACTGTGCAGAGCGAGTTGTTTCTTAGCTTCCCAAACTGCTGGAGGCAAGATGCTGTGGGGCCCAACTCGCCCTTTGGAAATAAGACTGCACGTTTGATCTTTCAGCTCTAGGGCAATGTAGCACACCCAGAGCAGAAGTCCTACTTCAGCCAGATCAGGCCTGCAAAGAAACTGCGTTTCACAGGCTTTTGGAAGATATGTTCCCGGTAGGCTGTAAGAGCACTGTGCAGAGCGAGTTGTTTCTTAGCTTCCCAAAGAGCTGGAAGCAAGATGCCGTGGGGATCAACTCGCCCCTTGGAAAGAAGCGTGCACGTTGTGCCTTTCAGCTCTAGGGCAGTGTAGAACACCCAGAGCAGAAGTCCTACTTCAGGCAGATCAGACCTGCAAAGAAACTGCGTTTCACAGGCCTTTGGAAGAGATGTTCCCGGTAGGCTGTAAGAGCACTGTGCAGAGCGAGTTGTTTCTTAGCTTCCCAAAGAGCTGGAAGCAAGATGCTGTGGGTCCCAACTCGCCCTTTGGAAAGAAGCCTGCACGTTGTGCCATTCAGCTCAAGGGCAAAGTAGCACAGCCAGAGCAGAAGTCCTACTTCAGCCAGATCAGGCCTGCAAAGAAACTGCGTTTCACATGCCTTTGGAAGAGATGTTCCCGGTAGGCTGTAAGAGCACTGTGCAGAGCGAGTTGTTTCTTAGCTTCCCAAAGAGCTGGACGCAAGATGCTGTGGGGCCCAACTCGCCCTTTGGAAAGAAGCCTGCACGTTGTGCCTTTCAGCTCCAGGGCAAAGTAGCTCAGCCAGAGCAGAAGTCCTACTTCATCCAGATCAGGCCTGCAAAGAAACTGCGTTTCACAGGCCTTTGGAAGAGATGTTCCCGGTAGGCTGTAAGAGCACTGTGCAGAGCGAGTTGTTTCTTAGCTTCCCAAAGAGCTGGAAGCAAGATGCTGTGGGGCCCAACTCGCCCTTTGGAAAGAAGCCTGCACGTTGTGCCTTTCAGCTCTAGTGCAATGTAGCAGACCCAGAGCAGAAGTCCTACTTCTACCAGATCAGGCCTGCAAAGAAACTGCGTTTCACAGGCCTTTGGAAGAGATGTTCCCTCTAGGCTCTAAGAGCGCTGTGCAGAGCGAGTTGTTTCTTAGCTTCCCAAAGAGCTGGAAGCAAGATGCTGTGGGGCCCAACTCGCCCTTTGGAAAGAAGCCTGCACGTTGTGCCATTCAGCTCTAGGGCAAAGTAGCACAGCCAGAGCAGAAGTCCTACTTCAGCCAGATCAGGCATGCAAAGAAACTGCGTTTCACAGGCCTTTGGAACAGATGTTCCCGGTAGGCTGTAAGAGCACTTGGCAGAGCGAGTTGTTTCTTAGCTTCCCAAAGAGCTGGAAGCAAGATGCTGTGGGGCCCAACTCGCCCTTTGGAAAGAATCCTGCACGTTGGGCCTTTCAGCTCTAGGGCAAATTAGAACAGAAAGAGCAGAAGTCCTACTTCAGCCAGATCAGGCCTGCAAAGAAACTGTGTTTCACAGGCCTTTGGAAGAGATGTTCCCGGTAGGCTGTAAGAGCACTGTGCAGAGCGAGTTGTTTCTTAGCTTCCCAAAGAGCTGGAAGCAAGATGCTGTGGGGCCCAACTCGCCCTTTGGAAAGAAGATTGCACGTTGTGCCTTTCAGCTCTAGGGCAATGTAGCACACCCAGAGCAGAAGTCCTATTTCAGCCAGATCAGGCCTGCAAAGAAAATGCGTTTCACAGGCCTTTGGAAGAGATGTTCCCAGTAGGCTGTAAGAGCACTGTGCAGAGCGAGTTGTTTCTTAGCTTCCCAAAGAGCTGGAAGCAAGATGCTGTGGGGCCCAACTCGCCCTTTGGAAAGAAGCCTGTACGTTGTGTCTTTCAGCTCTAGGGCAATGTAGCACACCCAGAGCAGAAGTCCTACTTCAGCCACATCAGGCCTGCAAAGAAACTGCGTTTCACAGGCCTTTGGAAGAGATGTTCCCGGTAGGCTGTAAGAGCACTGTGCAGAGCGAGTTGTTTCTTAGCTTCCCAAAGAGCTGGAAGCAAGATGCTGTGGGGCCCAACTCGCCCTTTGGAAAGAAGCCTGCACGTTGTGCCTTTCAGCTCTAGTGCAATGTGGCACACCCAGAGCAGAAGTCCTACTTCAGCCAGATCAGGCCTGCAAAGAAACTGCGTTTCACAGGCCTTTGGAAGAGATGTTCCCGGTAGGCTGTAAGAGCACTGTGCAGAGCGAGTTGTTTCTTAGCTTCCCAAAGAGCTGGAAGCAAGATGCTGTGGGGCCCAACTCGCCCTTTGGAAAGAAGCCTGCACGTTGTGCCTTTCAGCTCTAGGGAAATGTAGCACACCCAGAGCAGAAGTCCTACTTCAGCCACATCAGGCCTGCAAAGAAACTGCGTTTCACAGGCCTTTGGAAGAGATGTTCCCGGTAGGCTGTAAGAGCACTGTGCAGAGCGAGTTGTTTCTTAGCTTCCCAAAGAGCTGGAAGCAAGATGCTGTGGGGCCCAACTCGCCCTTTGGAAAGAAGCCTGTACGTTGTGTCTTTCAGCTCTAGGGCAATGTAGCACACCCAGAGCAGAAGTCCTACTTCAGCCACATCAGGCCTGCAAAGAAACTGCGTTTCACAGGCCTTTGGAAGAGATGTTCCCGGTAGGCTGTAAGAGCACTGTGCAGAGCGAGTTGTTTCTTAGCTTCCCAAAGAGCTGGAAGCAAGATGCTGTGGGGCCCAACTCGCCCTTTGGAAAGAAGCCTGCACGTTGTGCCTTTCAGCTCTAGTGCAATGTAGCACACCCAGAGCAGAAGTCCTACTTCTGCCAGATCAGGCCTGCAAAGAAACTGCGTTTCACAGGCCTTTGGAAGAGATGTTCCCTCTAGGCTCTAAGAGCGCTGTGCAGAGCGAGTTGTTTCTTAGCTTCCCAAAGAGCTGGAAGCAAGATGCTGTGGGGCCCAACTCGCCCTTTGGAAAGAAGCCTGCACGTTGTGCATTTCAGCTCTAGGGAAATGTAGCACACCCAGAGCAGAAGTCCTTCTTCAGCCACATCAGGCCTGCAAAGAAACTGCGTTTCACAGGCCTTTGGAAGAGATGTTCCCGGTAGGCTGTAGGAGCACTGTGCAGAGCGAGTTGTTTCTTAGCTTCCCAAAGAGCTGGAAGCAAGATGCTGTGGGGCCCAACTCGCCCTTTGGAAAGAAGCCTGCACGTTGTGCCTTTCAGCTCTAGGGCAAAGTAGCACAGCCAGAGCAGAAGTCCTACTTCAGCCAGATCAGGCCTGAAAAGAAACTGCGTTTCACAGGCCTTTGGAAGAGATGTTCCCGGTAGGCTGTAAGAGCACTGTGCAGAGCGAGTTGGCTCTTAGCTTCCCAAAGAGCTGGAAGCAAGATGCTGTGGGGGCCAACTCGCCCTTTGGAAAGAAGCCTGCACGATGTGCCTTTCAGCTCTAGGGCAATGTAGCACACCCACAGCAGAAGTCCTACTTCAGCCAGATCAGGCCTGGAAAGAAGCTGCGTTTCACATGCCTTTGGAAGAGATGTTCCCGGTAGGCTGTAAGAGCACTGTGCAGAGCGAGTTGTTTCTTAGCTTCCCAAAGAGCTGGAAGCAAGATGCTGTGGGGCCCAACTCGCCCTTTGGAAAGAAGCCTGTACGTTGTGTCTTTCAGCTCTAGGGCAATGTAGCACACCCAGAGCAGAAGTCCTACTTCAGCCAGATCAGGCCTGCAAAGAAACTGCGTTTCACAGGCCTTTGGAAGAGATGTTCCCGGTAGGCTGTAAGAGCACTGTGCAGAGCGAGTTGTTTCTTAGCTTCTCAAAGAGCTGGAAGCAAGATGCTGTGGGGCCCAACTCGCCCTTTGGAAAGAAGCCTGCACGTTGGGCCTTTCAGCTCTAGGGCAATGTAGCACACCCAGAGCAGAAGTCCTACTTCAGCCAGATCAGGCCTGGAAAGAAGCTGCGTTTCACATGCCTTTGGAAGAGATGTTCCCGGTAGGCTGTAAGAGCACTTTGCAGAGCGAGTTGTTTCTTAGCTTCCCAAAGAGCTGGAAGCAAGATGCTGTGGGGCCCAACTCGCCCTTTGGAAAGAAGCCTGCACGTTGGGCCTTTCAGCTCTAGGGCAAATTAGAACAGAAAGAGCAGAAGTCCTACTTCAGCCAGATCAGGCCTGCAAAGAAACTGTGTTTCACAGGCCTTTGGAAGAGATGTTCCCGGTAGTCTGTAAGAGCACTGTGCAGAGCGAGTTGTTTCTTAGCTTCCCAAAGAGCTGGAAGCAAGATGCTGTGGGGCCCAACTCGCCCTTTGGAAAGAAGATTGCACGTTGTGCCTTTCAGTTCTAGGGCAATGTAGCACACCAAGAGCAGTAGTCCTACTTCAGCCAGATCAGGCCTGCAAAGAAACTGCGTTTCACAGGCCTTTGGAAGAGATGTTCCCGGTAGGCTGTAAGAGCACTGTGCAGAGCGAGTTGTTTCTTAGCTTCCCAAAGAGCTGAAAGCAAGATGCTGTGGGGCCCAACTCGCCCTTTGGAAAGAAGCCTGCACGTTGTGCCTTTCAGCTCTAGGGCAAAGTAGCACACCCAGAGCAGAAGTCCTACTTCAGCCAGATCAGGCCTGAAAAGAAACTGCGTTTCACAGGCCTTTGGAAGAGATGTTCCCGGTAGGCTGTAAGAGCACTGTGCAGAGCGAGTTGTTTCTTAGCTTCCCAAAGAGCTGGAAGCAAGAAGGTGTGGGGGCCAACTCGCCCTTTGGAAAGAAGCCTGCACGTTGTGCCTTTCAGCTCTAGGGCAATGTAGCACACCCAGAGCAGAAGTCCTACTTCAGCCAGATCAGGCCTGCAAAGAAACTGCGTTTCACAGGCCTTTGGAAGAGATGTTCCCGGTAGGCTGTAAGAGCACTGTGCAGAGCGAGTTGTTTCTTAGCTTCCCAAAGAGCTGGAAGCAAGATGCTGTGGGGCCCAACTCGCCCTTTGGAAAGAGGCCTGCACGTTGGGCCTTTCAGCTCTAGGGCAATGTAGCACACCCAGAGCAGAAGTCCTACTTCAGCCAGATCAGGCCTGCAAAGAAGCTGCGTTTCACATGCCTTTGGAAGAGATGTTCCCGGTAGGCTGTAAGAGCACTTGGCAGAGCGAGTTGTTTCTTAGCTTCCCAAAGAGCTGGAAGCAAGATGCTGTGGGGCCCAACTCGCCCTTTGGAAAGAATCCTGCACGTTGGGCCTTTCAGCTCTAGGGCAAATTAGAACAGAAAGAGCAGAAGTCCTACTTCAGCCAGATCAGGCCTGCAAAGAAACTGTGTTTCACAGGCCTTTGGAAGAGATGTTCCCGGTAGGCTGTAAGAGCACTGTGCAGAGCGAGTTGTTTCTTAGCTTCCCAAAGAGCTGGAAGCAAGATGCTGTGGGGCCCAACTCGCCCTTTGGAAAGAAGATTGCACGTTGTGCCTTTCAGCTCTAGGGCAATGTAGCACACCCAGAGCAGAAGTCCTATTTCAGCCACATCAGGCCTGCAAAGAAAATGCGTTTCACAGGCCTTTGGAAGATATGTTCCCAGTAGGCTGTAAGAGCACTGTGCAGAGCGAGTTGTTTCTTAGCTTCCCAAAGAGCTGGAAGCAAGATGCTGTGGGGCCCAACTCGCCCTTTGGAAAGAAGATTGCACGTTGTGCCTTTCAGCTCTAGGGCAATGTAGCACACCCAGAGCAGAAGTCCTATTTCAGCCACATCAGGCCTGCAAAGAAAATGCGTTTCACAGGCCTTTGGAAGATATGTTCCCAGTAGGCTGTAAGAGCACTGTGCAGAGCGAGTTGTTTCTTAGCTTCCCAAAGAGCTGGAAGCAAGATGCTGTGGGGCCCAACTCGCCCTTTGGAAAGAAGATTGCACGTTGTGCCTTTCAGCTCTAGGGCAATGTAGCACACCCAGAGCAGAAGTCCTATTTCAGCCACATCAGGCCTGCAAAGAAAATGCGTTTCACAGGCCTTTGGAAGATATGTTCCCAGTAGGCTGTAAGAGCACTGTGCAGAGCGAGTTGTTTCTTAGCTTCCCAAAGAGCTGGAAGCAAGATGCTGTGGGGCCCAACTCGCCCTTTGGAAAGAGGCCTGCACGTTGGGCCTTTCAGCTCTAGGGCAATGTAGCACACCCAGAGCAGAAGTCCTACTTCAGCCAGATCAGGCCTGCAAAGAAGCTGCGTTTCACATGCCTTTGGAAGAGATGTTCCCGGTAGGCTGTAAGAGCACTTGGCAGAGCGAGTTGTTTCTTAGCTTCCCAAAGAGCTGGAAGCAAGATGCTGTGGGGCCCAACTCGCCCTTTGGAAAGAATCCTGCACGTTGGGCCTTTCAGCTCTAGGGCAAATTAGAACAGAAAGAGCAGAAGTCCTACTTCAGCCAGATCAGGCCTGCAAAGAAACTGTGTTTCACAGGCCTTTGGAAGAGATGTTCCCGGTAGGCTGTAAGAGCACTGTGCAGAGCGAGTTGTTTCTTAGCTTCCCAAAGAGCTGGAAGCAAGATGCTGTGGGGCCCAACTCGCCCTTTGGAAAGAAGATTGCACGTTGTGCCTTTCAGCTCTAGGGCAATGTAGCACACCCAGAGCAGAAGTCCTATTTCAGCCACATCAGGCCTGCAAAGAAAATGCGTTTCACAGGCCTTTGGAAGATATGTTCCCAGTAGGCTGTAAGAGCACTGTGCAGAGCGAGTTGTTTCTTAGCTTCCCAAAGAGCTGGAAGCAAGATGCTGTGGGGCCCAACTCGCCCTTTGGAAAGAAGCCTGTACGTTGTGTCTTTCAGCTCTAGGGCAATGTAGCACACCCAGAGCAGAAGTCCTACTTCAGCCACATCAGGCCTGCAAAGAAACTGCGTTTCACAGGCCTTTGGAAGAGATGTTCCCGGTAGGCTGTAAGAGCACTGTGCAGAGCGAGTTGTTTCTTAGCTTCCCAAAGAGCTGGAAGCAAGATGCTGTGGGGCCCAACTCGCCCTTTGGAAAGAAGCCTGCACGTTGTGCCTTTCAGCTCTAGTGCAATGTAGCACACCCAGAGCAGAAGTCCTACTTCTGCCAGATCAGGCCTGCAAAGAAACTGCGTTTCACAGGCCTTTGGAAGAGATGTTCCCTCTAGGCTCTAAGAGCGCTGTGCAGAGCGAGTTGTTTCTTAGCTTCCCAAAGAGCTGGAGCAAGATGCTGTGGGGCCCAACTCGCCTTTTGGAAAGAAGCCTGCACGTTGTGCATTTCAGCTCTAGGGAAATGTAGCACACCCAGAGCAGAAGTCCTACTTCAGCCACATCAGGCCTGCAAAGAAACTGCGTTTCACAGGCCTTTGGAAGAGATGTTCCCGGTAGGCTGTAGGAGCACTGTGCAGAGCGAGTTGTTTCTTAGCTTCCCAAAGAGCTGGAAGCAAGATGCTGTGGGGCCCAACTCGCCCTTTGGAAAGAAGCCTGCACGGTGTGCCTTTCAGCTCTAGGGCAAAGTAGCACAGCCAGAGCAGAAGTCCTACTTCAGCCAGATCAGGCCTGAAAAGAAACTGCGTTTCACAGGCCTTTGGAAGAGATGTTCCCGGTAGGCTGTAAGAGCACTGTGCAGAGCGAGTTGGCTCTTAGCTTCCCAAAGAGCTGGAAGCAAGATGCTGTGGGGGCCAACTCGCCCTTTGGAAAGAAGCCTGCACGATGTGCCTTTCAGCTCTAGGGCAATGTAGCACACCCACAGCAGAAGTCCTACTTCAGCCAGATCAGGCCTGGAAAGACGCTGCGTTTCACATGCCTTTGGAAGAGATGTTCCCGGTAGGCTGTAAGAGCACTGTGCAGAGCGAGTTGTTTCTTAGCTTCCCAAAGAGCTGGAAGCAAGATGCTGTGGGGCCCAACTCGCCCTTTGGAAAGAAGCCTGTACGTTGTGTCTTTCAGCTCTAGGGCAATGTAGCACACCCAGAGCAGAAGTCCTACTTCAGCCAGATCAGGCCTGCAAAGAAACTGCGTTTCACAGGCCTTTGGAAGAGATGTTCCCGGTAGGCTGTAAGAGCACTGTGCAGAGCGAGTTGTTTCTTAGCTTCTCAAAGAGCTGGAAGCAAGATGCTGTGGGGCCCAACTCGCCCTTTGGAAAGAAGCCTGCACGTTGGGCCTTTCAGCTCTAGGGCAATGTAGCACACCCAGAGCAGAAGTCCTACTTCAGCCAGATCAGGCCTGGAAAGAAGCTGCGTTTCACATGCCTTTGGAAGAGATGTTCCCGGTAGGCTGTAAGAGCACTTTGCAGAGCGAGTTGTTTCTTAGCTTCCCAAAGAGCTGGAAGCAAGATGCTGTGGGGCCCAACTCGCCCTTTGGAAAGAAGCCTGCACGTTGTGCCTTTCAGCTCTAGTGCAATGTAGCACACCCAGAGCAGAAGTCCTACTTCTACCAGATCAGGCCTGCAAAGAAACTGCGTTTCACAGGCCTTTGGAAGAGATGTTCCCTCTAGGCTCTAAGAGCGCTGTGCAGAGCGAGTTGTTTCTTAGCTTCCCAAAGAGCTGGAAGCAAGATGCTGTGGGGCCCAACTCGCCCTTTGGAAAGAAGCCTGCACGTTGTGCCATTCAGCTCTAGGGCAAAGTAGCACAGCCAGAGCAGAAGTCCTACTTCAGCCAGATCAGGCATGCAAAGAAACTGCGTTTCACAGGCCTTTGGAACAGATGTTCCCGGTAGGCTGTAAGAGCACTGTGCAGAGCGAGTTGTTTCTTAGCTTCCCAAAGAGCTGCAAGCAAGATGCTGTGGGGCCCAACTCGCCCTTTGGAAAGAAGCCTGCACGTTGTGCCTTTCAGCTCTAGGGCAATGTAGCACACCCAGAGCAGAAGTCCTACTTCAGCCAGATCAGGCCTGCAAAGAAACTGCGTTTCACAGGCCTTTGGAAGAGATGTTCCCGGTAGGCTGTAAGAGCACTGTGCAGAGCGAGTTGTTTCTTAGCTTCCCAATGTGCTGGAAGCAAGAAGCTGTGGAGCCCAACTCGCCCTTTGGAAAGAAGCCTGCACGTTGTGCCTTTCAGCTCCAGGGCAAAGTAGCTCAGCCAGAGCAGAAGTCCTACTTCAGCCAGATCAGGCCTGCAAAGAAACTGCGTTTCACAGGCCTTTGGAAGAGATGTTCCCGGTAGGCTGTAAGAGCACTGTGCAGAGCGAGTTGTTTCTTAGTTTCCCAAAGAGCTGGAAGCAAGATGCTGTGAGGAACAACTCGGCCTTTCGAAAGAAGCCTGTAAGTTGTGCCTTTCAACTCTAGGGCAAGGTAGCACACCCAGAGCAGAAGTCCTACTTCAGCCAGATCAGGCCTGCAAAGAAACTGCGTTTCACAGGCCTTTGGAACAGATGTTCCCGGTAGGCTGTAAGAGCACTGTGCAGAGCGAGTTGTTTCTTAGCTTCCCAAACTGCTGGAGGCAAGATGCTGTGGGGCCCAACTCGCCCTTTGGAAATAAGACTGCACGTTTGATCTTTCAGCTCTAGGGCAATGTAGCACACCCAGAGCAGAAGTCCTACTTCAGCCAGATCAGGCCTGCAAAGAAACTGCGTTTCACAGGCCTTTGGAAGAGATGTTCCCGGTAGGCTGTAAGAGCACTGTGCAGAGCGAGTTGTTTCTTAGCTTCCCAAAGAGCTGGAAGCAAGATGCTGTGGGGCCCAACTCGCCCTTTGGAAAGAAGCCTGCACGTTGTGCCTTTCAGCTCTAGTGCAATGTAGCACACCCAGAGCAGAAGTCCTACTTCTACCAGATCAGGCCTGCAAAGAAACTGCGTTTCACAGGCCTTTGGAAGAGATGTTCCCTCTAGGCTCTAAGAGCGCTGTGCAGAGCGAGTTGTTTCTTAGCTTCCCAAAGAGCTGGAAGCAAGATGCTGTGGGGCCCAACTCGCCCTTTGGAAAGAAGCCTGCACGTTGTGCCATTCAGCTCTAGGGCAAAGTAGCACAGCCAGAGCAGAAGTCCTACTTCAGCCAGATCAGGCATGCAAAGAAACTGCGTTTCACAGGCCTTTGGAACAGATGTTCCCGGTAGGCTGTA